>NW_024341288.1:628633-764122 GCF_902729225.1 Pteropus medius | reverse complement strand
AGGAAGGAAGGAAGGAAGGAAGGAAGGAAGAAAGAAAGAAAGAAAGAAAGAACCAAAGAAAGCACCAATTGAGAAATAAAAAATAGCAAAATATCATAAATAACTTTGTCCTTTGCAATTACTTTAAATGTAATGAATTAAAACTTCCAACTCAAAGACAGAGATTGGCAGTATAAATAAAATAACATACTTTATCTATATGTTTTTTACAAGAATCTCACTTTAAATCTAAAGATACAAATAGGTTGAAAGTAAAATGAATGAAAAATATATTCCCTGCAAATAGAAACCAAAAGAGAATGAGGATGGCTACACCAATATCATAAAATAGACTTTGACTCAACAATTATAAAGGTTAAAGGAAGACTTTATATACTGATAAAAGTTTTAATTGGTGGAGATATGACTATTTAAATGTATAAATACTTAAGAGAGTCTCAACATATCTGAAACAAATATTGATAGAAATAAAGAAGAAATAAACAGTTCTATAACAGTTGGAGACTTCAATACTCTTCTTTGAATAATGGATATAACAACTAGACAGAAAGTTTGTAAGAAAATAGAGGACTTGAAAATATTATAAGCCAATTAGACCTAAAGACATGTACACAACACTCCACTCAACAACAACAAAATACACATTATTTTCATATGCACATGAAACATTCTCCAGGATAGAATACAAATTAGGTCACAAAACAAGATTTAAAAGATCTGAAAATTTAAAAGATCTGAAATTATGCAATATTTCTTTTCAACCACAATGGAATTAAACTAGAAATTTAAAAAGAAAAAATACAGAATAAAACTGGAAAATTCACAAAAATGTGGAAATTAAGCAACGCACTCTTAACCAAGAAGTCAATAAAGAAATCACAAGGGAAATTATAAAATACTTTGAGACAAATAAATGAAAATACAGTCCATACCAAAATTAAGGAACTGCAATGAAAGTAGTACATGAGGGAATTATATTGCTGTAATTGCCTACATTTAAAAAAATCAAATCATAAATCTAATTTTACAGCACAAAAAGTAAAAAAAAAGAAGAACAAAGTAAATCCAAAGATATCAGAAAGAATAAAATAATAAAGAGTAAAGATAAACAAAACAGAAAATATAAAACCTATTGAAAAAATTTTTTTAAAGTTTTTTTGCTTCTTTGAAAATGTTAACAAAGTTAGCAAACCTTAATCTCAGCTGATAAGAATAAAAGCAAGAACTTAAATTACTAAAATCAAAATATAATTAGGTTTATTACCACATATCTCACAGAAATTTTAAAAAAAGAGATTACTATGAACAATTGTATGCCAAAACCTAGATGAAATAGATAAATTTCTAGAAACACAATAGTATCAAAATTGACTAGAGAAAAAAGAGAATATTTGAATAGGCATATCAGAAGTAAAGAGATTAAACCAGTAATCAAAACCTCACAACAAATGAAAACCTAGGACTAGATGACAGTATCAGTGAATTCTACTAAACATTAAAATATGACTTAATATGACTTCTGGTCAAGATAGTGTAGTAGGTAAACACTGTACTTGCCTCCCCCCCACAACCACATCAAAATTACAACTAAGCTATCTGAAGACTAATTAAACAGAAGTCTTATAAGTAAGGATATTCAGAAATCATGTTGACACTGGTAGTAGGGGCAGAGATGAAATGGGCAGGCCCCGCACCCATGCTGTGAGGATTAAGAAATAGGATATCTTGGCTGCAGAGGAATCCTTTGAGGAGTGAGAATTCCCAGCCCCATATTGGGATCCCCAACTCAGGGTTCCCATGCTGGGAAAAGAAGTGTCCACAAATTCTGGCTGTGAATACCAGTGGAGATTGTGGCTGAGTGGAATGGAAGGCTGCTGAAGTGCCAGAAGTTCCTCTTAAAGGATTTACTCCTTGAGGACTCACCCTGAACTCCAGCACTGGGGCAGGAGCTTGAAAGATGCCAGGAAAATATGAGGAAAAACTAAATTGTCTGGCTTCAGGGAAAGATTTGAGGGGAAACATTCTCTTAAACAGAAGTGTTGGCAAAAACCATTATTCCTTTGTTGAGCTTTGCCCCCATTCAAGTGAGTGCCATATCTGAGTCTCCATCAACATAGCTAACATGAATTACCCTGCCCTGGTAATTACCTGAGACCAAGCCTCACCCAACCTGCAGGCTCACTCAAGCTGATTCTAGCAACTTTTTCATACCCATGGCCTGTCTTGGCTCATGCTGCAGACTTTCCTATAATCTCTTAAAGGTTTACAAACCCAAAACAAGCAGCATCTGGCCACAGCATGCCCTGTACCACTTGCTATAGAACTCCAAGATTGGCACTAGTGACAGCCAGTCTCAGTTAGCAGCTTAGCCTCTTTCGGGCACCTCCAAGCCCAATGCAAGTGGCAACCATCTTCAGATCACTTTGTAACTCATATTGGGTGACATGAAGCTGGGCACAGGCCTGCACTATAGCTCCTCCTAAGAGGCCCCAGAAGCAAAACACACAGTGGCTGGCTTCAGACCACATAACAAAACCAACCAACCAACTCCATAAACAACAAACCCAAAGGGCAGATTTGGCAGACTTCAGAGACTCGTTAAAGCAAATCCTGCTCTGTGAGGTCAGCCTTTGCACAACAGCTCCTCCACTGTAGTCATGGCCATTCATCACAGCCAATCAGCTAAGGGTCAATGCATCCCACTGACGTGCAAACAGCAATGAAAGCTCATCTACGATAAAAGTTCACACATGACCTAAGGGACACCTCTGAATTAGCTGCCTCAGATGAGCAAGGAGACTATGCCATTGGGCCACACAGAACACATACAAAGGACACATAAGATCAGGAGACAAAGCAGATCTGCATAATATATAAAAACAAACACAGGGAAACAGCTAAAGCAAGATAAAGAAACGACCTAAATGAAAGATGAAAACAAAGCTCCAGAAAAAAATTTATTTTTAATGGAGACAAGCAATCTACCAGATGCAGAGTTCAAAACACAGGATATAAGCATGCCCAATGAACTTAAGGGAAGAATAGATGAATTAAGTGAGAACTATAACAGAGATAAGATACATAAAAAGGAGACACAAAACATAAAATAGAATTATAAATGAAGAATATAGTAACTGGAATAAAGAATACAATAGAGGGAATCAACAGTAGATTAGTTAAAGCAGAGAATTCAATCAGTAATTTAGAAGACAAGGTAGCAGAAAACACCCAATCAGAACAGCAACAAGAAACAAAATTAAATGAGGTTAGTTTAAGGAGCCTCTGGCACAACTTCAAGCATAACAGCATTTACATCATAGGGGTACCAGAAAAAGAAGAGAGAGAGCAAGGAAATGAAGCCTATTTGAAAAAAATAATGGAAAAATTCCCTAACCTGGTGAAGAAAATAGACATCTTTTTTAAGAAGAAGAAAAAAGAAAAAGACAAAAATATGAATAATAAAATGCCAATAACTACACATCTGTCAACAATTGCTTCAAATTAAAAAGGATTAAATGCTCCAGTCAAAAGATAGGGTGGCTGAAAGAATGAGAAAACAAGGCCAATATATATGCTGCCTAGAAGAGATTCACTTCATATCGAAAGACACACACAGACTGAAAGTAAAGGAATGGAAAAAAATATAGCATAAAAATAAAAATGAAAAATAAAATCCATGGTAGCAATAATTATACCAGACACAGCAGACTTTAAAACAAAGGCTATAACAAGAGAAAAAGAAGGATCCAGTAATTCCTCTGTTGGATATTTATCCAAAGAAACTCAAAATAGTAATTTGAAGGGTATGCACCTTTATATGTTTATTGCAGCATTGTTTACAACAGCCTAGAATGAAATCTTGCAATTTGTGACAACATGGATGGACTTAGAGGGTATTATGCTGAGTGGAGTAAATCATACAGAGAAACAAAAACGCCATATAATTTCACTCATATGTGGAATCTAAACAGCAAAAGAAAGAAAACAGAAACAAACTTATAGATACAGAGAATATTTTGAGGGTTGCCAGGTGGGAAGGCTGTTGAGGAGGTGGGTGAAAAAGGGAGAGAGATTAAGAAAAACAATTTGTTAGTTACAAATAGTCATGAGGATATAAGATATAGCAGAAGAAATATAGTCAATAATATTGTAATAACTGTATGGTGTCAGATGGGTACTAGATTTATTGGAGTGATCACTTTATAAGTTATATAAATGTCTAATCACTTTGTTGTACACCTAAAACTAATATAATATTGTGTGTCAACCATAATGAAAAAAATTAAAATGTCATTGGGGTTTTGATGAGAATTGCATTAAATTTATATATTGCTTTGGATAACATAGCCATTTTAACTATTTGATTTTTCTACTTAAATACATTTCTTTGTGACTCTTTCAATTTCTTTTAATAATGTCATAGCTTTCAGTGTATAAATCTTTCACATCCTTTGTTAAGTTTATTTTTCAATATTTTATTCTTTTTTTGCAATTGTAGAAGGAATTGTTTTTCATTTCTTTTCCCAAAATTTCATTATTAGTATAAAGGATTGCAATGGGTTTTTGTACATTGATTTTGTACCCTGCAACTTTACTGTATTTGCTTATTGTTTCTATTTTTTTTTTTTTGGTGGAGTCATTAAGGTTTTCTATAACATATGAAATTATGTTATCTGCAAAAAAAAAAAAAAAGGTGACAATTTGACTTGTTCACATTCCCAGTTTGAATGTCTTTTTTTTTCTTCCCCAATTACTCTGACTAGGATTTCCAATACTATGTTGAATAACATTGGTGAGAGAAGTTATCCTTGTCTTTTTCTTGATCTTAGAGGAAAAGTTTCAGTTTTTCACCAGTAGGTATGATATTACCTGAGGATTTGTCATCCAAAATATATAAAGAACTCATGTAATTCAACAACAACAACAAAAAAAAAAACAATACAATTTAAAAATAGGCAGAGGACCTGAACAGACACTTCTCTCAAGAAGACATACAAATGGTCAACAGACATATGAAAAGATGCTCAACTTCATTAGCTGTTAGAAAAATGAAAATCAAAACCACTATGAGATATCACCTCACACCTATTAGAATGGCTAACATCGACAAGACAAGTAATAACAAGTGTTGGAGAAGTTGTGGGGAAAAAGGAACTCTCATAAATTGCTAGTGGAAACGTAAATTGGTACAGCCACTATGGAAAACAGTATAGAGTTTCCTCGAAAAATTCAGAATAGAATTATCATATGACCCAGTAATCCCTCTTCTGGGTATTTATCCGAAAAATTTCAAAACATTCATTTGTAAATATATATACACACACACATATATATGTATACATACACACACACACACGCACACACATCTACATTCATGACAGCACTATTTATGATGGCTTAGACATGAAAACAACTGGTGTCCTTCACTAGATGATTGGATATAAAAGATGTGGGATATATATATATACATCCCACATCTTTTATATATATATATATATATATGGAATATTATTCAGCCACACGAAAAGATGAGATACTGCCACTTAAAACAACATGGATGGAATTTGAGAATATCATGCTAAGCAAAGTAAGTCTAACAGAAAATGTTGAGAACCATATGATTTCACTTACATGGGATATGAAATTGAAAGCAACAAACAAGCAAACAAAAATTCATAGTATAGTGATTGTCAGAACAAAAAAGAAGGGAAGTATAAAATGGTGAAAGGGGTCAAATCTATGGTGAGGGAAGGAGATTTGACTTTTGGTGGTAAACTCACGGTACACTATTAAATTAAAAAATAAATAAAGAGATAAATAAATAATAATCGGGCAAGAAAATATGTTGGAATGTTGTATTGCTGTTTTTATCTAATTTTCTGATGTTTTATTTTACTTATAACAAGCTCTGATTTTTTTTATTATTCTCCCATTTTAGGTACGTGACTTTTCTATTAATAATTAAATGAGCTAGCTAATCCTGTGTCATTTATTAGCAGAAGAACCATAATATTAGGATATTTAACTTTGCTTTCCTCAGTTCTCACCTTAAGATTTGTCTTTATTGTCTCAATTAGGAGTCTTTGTTTCATATATAGCTGTCTTGTTAATTTTTCTACATTTATACTACTGTTATCTCAATTTTTTTTTCATTCAATTTTATTGGTTCTCTAATGTATCATTATTTTCACACTAGGTGGAGTAATATCTGAATGGAAGTGAATGATGGCTGGTATTTTCTGGATACAGCCTATTTGTATGTGTATTGTGGTAAATTACACATACTTGCCACATATGTATAGATTTACTTCTGAACTCAATTCTATGTAATTGGCCTATATATCCTTCCTTTGCCAATATTATACTTTATTGATTACGATAGCTTTGCAATAAGATTTAAACTTGGAAAGTATGAGTCATGTAACTTTGTTCTACTTTTTGTAGATTGTTTTGTCTACTTGGGGTTCCTTGCAATTTCATATGAATTTTTAGTATTAGCCTTTTTATTTATTTATAAAAAACCATTTGAATTTTGATAAAGATTGCATTAAATAAGTACGTTGCTTGGGGAGTTTTTTCCCAGAACAATATTAATTCATTTGATTTATGAGCATAGGGCCTTTCCATTTATTTAGGTCTTCTTTATTTTCTTTTAATAATTTTGGTAATGTCTTATCCTCTTTAGTTAAATTTATTGCTGTTTTATATTCTTTTAAATTCTATTGTAATTTATTTTATAGTTTCTTTTCAGATTTTTTATTATTAGTATATAAAAATACAACTGATTTTTCCATGTTGATCTTTTATTCTAAAACTTTGCTAAACACATTTATTAGATCTACAAGGGTTTTTTGGCATAGTTTTTGAAATTTTTTGTATATAGGATTAGGTTATCTGCAAATAAAGTTTCATTAATATTTCTTTAATACTGGTTTAGTGGTGATGAGCTCCTTTAGCTTTTTCTTGTCTGAGAAGCTCTTTATCTGTCCTCAATTGCAAATAATAGCCTTGCTGGGTAGAGTAATTTTGGTTGTAAGTCTTTCCTTTTCATCACTTTGAATATTTTGTTTCAATCCCTTCTGGCTTATAAAATTTCTGTTGAGAAATCACCTGACAGTCTTATAAGAGCTTCCTCTAGAAAACTGACTGCTTTCCTCTTGCTGCTTTTAAGATTCTCCCTTTGTCTTTAACATTTGGCTTTTAACTATGATGTGTCTTGGTTGGGCCTTTTTGGGTTCATCTTGTTTGGGACTCTCTGTGCTCCCTGGGCTTGTATGTCTATTTCCTTCACCAGGTTAGGGAAGTTTTCTGTCATTATTTCTTTTTTTTTAACTGTTTAATATTTTTTTTATTTTTCAATTATAGTTCACATACAACATTGTATTAGTTTTAGTGTACAATATAGTCATTAGACATTTATATAACTTACAAAGTGATCACCCAGATAAATCTAGTTCCCATAGGACACCATACAGAGTTATTACAATATTATTGACTATAATCCTTATGCTATATTTTACATTCCCATGACTATTTTGTAACTACTATTTTGTACTTCTTAATTCCTTCCCCTCTTTGACCCACCTCCCTGCTCCTCTTCCCATCTGGCAACCCACAAAATGTACTCTGTATCTATGAGTTTGTTTCTGTTTATTTGTTTATTTTGTTCCTTAGATTCCGCCTGTAAATAAAATCACATGGCATTTGTCATTCTCTGTGTGACTTACTCTACTCAGCACAATATCCTCTAGGTCCATCCATGTTGTTGTAGATGGCAAAATTTTATTCATTTTTTATGGCTGAGTAATAATAGTTCATTGTATATATGTGCCACTTCTTTATCTTTTCATCCATTGGTGGTCATCTAGGTTAATTTCATATCTTGGTTATTGTAAATAGTGCTGCAATTAACATGTGGATACACATGTCCCTTCAAAGTACTATTTTGGGCTTCTTCAAATAAATCCCCAGAAGTGGGATTATTGAGACTTCTCTGTCTCTTGTTTTAAAGTCTATTCCATTTTGAGTTAATATTGATGTGTGGTGATAGACAACAGTGTAGTTTTATTCTTTTGCAAGTGGCTTTCCTGTTTTCTCAGCACCATTTATTGAAGAGGCTTTCTTTTCTCCACTGTATATTTTGCCCCTAGCAATGCCATGCCCTGTTGGTTCCTAGAGTGAGTCAAGTTAAGAACAAGTTCCTCAGATGATGATTATAAAAGTTGCAATGCTAAATATATTGTCTAATTCCTTCCAGAAATTAGAGAGAAATTTGAGGCTTGGTTTTATCACTGGATTGAGGTGGAAAGAAATGCTACAAGAAGTACCTACACATTTATTAAAACTCCAAGAGGACCCGGCAAGCTTGTAGATGCAGGCTAGTTAGAACCAGACCCTTGGGTAGCAGCTTAGAAAGTCAGAGCTTTAGATTTTCAGTCTAATACCTTTCAGAGAGAAGCTAGAAGGGGGAGCTTTATTGTCTACAAACTCCGCATTGAGCCAGGAGGAGAAAATTTGGGAAATGAACGTGCATTTATTTAAAACCACCACTTTGTTCCATGTGGTTCTAGAGCACTAGCAAACTCTGGGCCCCATCAACTCAAAGATATGGGCAAGGTAGGAGCTAGTCCCTTGAGTATTGGCCATAAAAATTGGGGTGATAAATAAGTGATCCAAGTCTTTCATATCTTAGAGAGAAGCTGGGTGTTTGGAGTTCCCTCAAAGTTTTAGGTGCTATGCTAAGGGTGGGGTTAATGGTAAAAATGCATGTCAGTGTTTTCTATTTTTTTTTTAATGTGAGTACTTCCTCAGTTTTCTGGTGTGTAGGAGTCTGTCAACTAGTTTCTGGATTTCTCTCATAGGGCATTAATCTAAATATAGGTGTTTATTCATTGCATCTATAGGTGGAGGGAAAGTCTCGAATCTCTTTTCTGCCACATTGCTGATATCTCTGTTTCTAAAGTTTATTAAACATAATGCCTAATCAAAAATATCTACAAATGCAATGAATTTAAAATTACTATTATTGCTACTAAGAGAAAAAATGTGATCGATAATCAAGAAAAAGAATAGTCAATAAAGGCTGACCTACAAATGACTCAGGTATTGGAATTAGCAGACAAGGACTTTAAAATAAATTCTATAGTTATGATAATGATATTAGAAAAAATATAAAATATTGATGAAATAGAGAATTTTAATATAAAAATGGAATTCTGATAAATTAGACATTTCAGAACTAATATAAAATGAATAAATTACTACCTGAGTTTAACACAAGGGATCAGTAAACTAGGAAACAATACAATAGAAACTTTTGAAACTGAAGCCAATAAAATAAAATAGCAGAGTATGAAAGACAGGAAGGACAGAGAAAAACGAATAGAAATATTTGAAGAGATGACAGCTGAGAATTTCCCAAAATAAATGAAAAACATCTACTAACTGATTCAAGTCAGGTAATAATAAGGAAAAAAGATGCAGACACATTATAGTCAAATTGTTAAACTTCAACAATAAAGAGAAAAATTAAAAGAAGCATGCCTTTCCCAGAAAAGATATGTTATACTAATGGAATAACAATGAGTATTATAACTGTCTTGACAATGAACATGATAGAAGCCAGACAATGAAATGACATCTTCAGAGAGTTCAGGAGTTTTAGTCTAAATGGCAGAGTAGGTAAACACTGTGCTTACCTCCCAATGACCACATCAAAATGATAACTGAACTATAGAATAATCAACCTGGAAAGCCATCTAAAGACCAGCTGAATGGAACCCCTATAACTGAGGATATAAAGAAGAAGTTCTTGAGACTTGTAGAAGGAGCTGGTCCCACACCCACATGTTGCAGTTGAGAACTGGGAAAGATATCTTGGTTGTAGAGGTTTCCCTGAGGAATGAGTGGTCTCAGCCCTATACCAAAATCCCCAGACTAGGGTTCCAGTGCCAAGAAGAGGAGTCTCTAAAACATTTGACTGTGAATATCAGGGGGCATTCTATCTGGGAAATGCTGATGTCCTCTGAAAGGGCCCCACACACAATATCTATTGCTCACAATTAGCACCCTAAGCCTCTGTGAAGAGACAGCAGCTCAAAAGATGCCATAGAAATATGAGGAGAAATTGAATTGTGTGGTTTAAGGGAGAGGGCTGGAGAGACAGTTGACACTGTCCATGTGTTGATCCCACCCTCACACAGCCTGCAGATGCAGTTGGGTGCCAAATCTGAATCTGCATTAACCTGGTGAACAGTGCTCAACTCATCCTGGTAACTCCTTGAGACCTCACTCTACCAAACTCATGCACCACCCTTGGCTCTTTCAGAGGTTGTGCCTTATGGGCAGCTGGCCTCAGCCAGTGATGTAAACTTTCATTGAAAACTCTCCAAGTTGGAGTTCTGATCATGACGGCAGAATAAGAAAACACTGTGCTCACCTCCTCTAATGACTACGTTAAAATTACAACAAAATTATACAACTATCAACCTGGAGAACCATCTGAAAACTAGCTGAACAGAAGACCTATAACTAAGTATAAAAAGAAGAAGCCACTTGGAGACTGGTAACAGGGGCAAGACACAAAACAAGCTGGTCCCACACATGCATGAGGATGGAAAGGGATATCTTGCCCTCAGAGGTCCCTTCTGAACAGCAAGGGGTCTCAGATGAACACAGGGTTCCCCAGTCTGAAGCAACAGGGCCATAATTAGGAGCCCTTCACAACATCTTGTAGTGAAAATCAACAGAGATTATGTCCTTTGGGGTGAGATGGAAAGCTGCCAGAAACCCAGGCATTCTTCTTAAAGGATCTGCACATAGACTCTCTTACTCCCAGGCACTCACACTGGGCTACGATGGAGGAATAATGGCTTAGGAGGTTCCAGAGGCATATAAAAAAAGACTGAGTTGGGTGGCTTCAGGGAGGGCAGCCACCATTATTCCTGTGTTGAGTCCTCCTCTCATGTTGAAGTGGGCAGGAACCATTTTTCCTATGTAGAGCCCTCCCCTGACAAGGCCAAATCTGAACCTGCATTGGCCTGGTGAAATCCACTCACACTATTTTGGTTACTTTCTGGGACCTTGCCCCACTCAATTCCCACACCATCAGAGATGCTTTTGGTAGTTGACAGAACAGCTGATAGGCAGCTAGAATTGGCCTGCACTGAGGCTTGCTTGGACAAATATTGGGGGACCATGGGCCCCAGGCAGGCAGCATCTGGCTTAGTGTGCCAAAGGAGTTTAGAGAGGTCCCAGACTCAGCACTGGCACCAAATCTGAACCTCACTAAATTGGTGAACACTCATCACCCCTGGTGACTCCCTGAGACCCTGCCCCACCGAACTCATGCACTGTTGGAAACTTTTGCAGCGGCTGAGCCATACAGGCAGCTGATATATAGGAGCAGGCCTTAGAGTGCCCTGGGCCTTTTACTGAGCTGCTCCAGGACTGAATTGGTGGCAGCCAGCGTCAGTTCGCAAGTCCTCTCCCACACACCTCCACGTCCACCAAAGGCATGCAACCATCTGTGGGTTGCTTTGCAGCTCCTACCAGGTAATGCAAAGCCTATCACAAGCAGCAGGCTGAACTTGGCCTGCATAAGAGCCCTTGCCATGAGGCCCCAAAACCAACACACCCAGTAAATGAAGACCACAAAAGAGTACTATTCAATTAGTCCCACAATTGGCACACCCAAGGGTGATCTTAGCAGTGCGAGAGCCTACTGGGGAAAATCCCACTCTTTGGAGTCAGCCCCACACAGCAGCTCCTATACTGTAGTCATGGCCAATGTACACAGCCAGCAAGCCTGCCTGGTGATCAATTCCAGCCCCTGATGTAACAATAGCAATCAAGATTCAACTACACCAAGAAGGCACACACAACCTACACAAAGAATACTCTTGGAACACTTGGCTCATACTACCTGGAAGAGTGAACCTCTGGGCCCCACAGGATATCTACCACATAGACCACCCAGCCAAGACTGGGAGATATAGCAGATTTACATAATACATAGAAATAAACACATAGGCAGCAAAAATGAGGAAACAAAGAAAAATGATCCAAATTAAAGAAAAAGAAAACTCCAGAAAAAAACTAAATGAAATAAAGGCAAGCCATCTGCCAAACAGAGTTTAAAACAATGATTAAAGGAATACTTAAGAAAATTAGTGAGAATGTCCAAAAAAAAAGTTAGTAAACATAAGAAAGGACAAAGAAATCATTTTTTAAAAGTCAGAAATAAAGAATACGATAACTGAAATGAAGAATAGATTAGGAGGAATCAACAGCAGATTGGAAGAAGCAGAAGATCAAATCAGCAATTTGGAATACAAAGTAACAGAAAACACACGACTGAAATAGCAGAAAGGAAAAAGGATTAAAAAAATGAGAGTAGTTTAAGGAACTTCCTGATGCTTCATACAGATTAACAAAAGTATAATTCTCACTGGCAGTAGGGGCTTAAGCACAACCTCTGACTAAAACCTGAATGATAAGCTATTCTAACCCAAAAGCAATGCCTAAGAGGCTAGGCATAAAAGTAAAGTCACACACATACCTGGCGGTCTGGAAGAATTGTGCATGCATAAGGCTGGGCTCTCTTAGGAGCAGTCGGAGAGAGAAAATTCAACCTGTTAGTCCCTGATGAACATGGAGCAAAAACATAAATTCAAGGAACTGTGATACCAGTCTCCAAGTTATAAATATATCCAATGATAAAAGGTAAATATCTATCTATATGCCAAGGAGACTTAAGCACAACCACTGACCAAAAGTGACAGGCAGACCAACAGGAAGCACCTATATAACCAGATTAAAGATGATAAAAATAAAAGCAAAGATAGAGGCTGCACACACCACTATGTACCAGATAGGTTATAAAACAAGTCCCAAATATAAAGAATTAAAATTATATAAAGTATATTCTTCAAAAGCATCAAAATTAGGAAAAAAGAAAAGGAAATTTATGAAATTCACAAATATGTTAAAAATAACCACAACAATTAAAAATAACCAATAAATTAGAGTTCACTGTGGAAATTAGAAAATATTTTGAGATAAAGATGAAAACAACATACTAACAGTTATAGGATGCAGTTAAAAAAGTGTCAAGATGCAAATCATTACCTATAAATGCCTATATTAGAAAGGAAGAAAGATCTCAAATTAATAAGAAATAAACACATAGGCAGCAGAAATGAGGAAACAAAGAAAAATGATCCAAATTAAAGAAAAAGAAAACTCCAGAAAAAAACTAAATGAAATAAAGGCAAGCGATCTGCCAAACAGAGTCACCAGGGGTGATGAGTGTTCACCAATTTAGAGAGTTTAGTGAGCCAGTGCTGAGTCTGGGACCTCTCTAAACTCCTTTGTCACTTTTGGTCAGTGGTTGTGCTTAAACTTTTGTCTTAAGAAACTAGAAAAAAATAGCAATATAAGCTCAAAATAAGCAGATCAAAGAAAATAATAAATATTATAAGAATATAAATTAAATAGAAATTAGAAAAATAATTTAAAAAAAAACTTTTTAAAAACTGGTTTTTTTTAAAGATTAGCAAAATGATGAACATTTGGCTACCTGACTAAGAAAAAAAGACAAGAAACTAAATTATCAAAATCAAAAATTAGAGTATATAACTACTGACCTTACAGAACTAAGGGAATACTATGAGCAACCATATACTAAACACTTAGACAGATTCAAAGAGACACAAACTATCAAAACTGTCTCAAGAAGAAATAAAAAATCTGAGTAGACCTATAACCAGTAATAGATTTAATTAGTATTTTTAAAATGTCCCTTGAAAAAATAAAGCTAAGTCCCAGATGGTTTCAATGGTAGTTTTTACTACACATTTAAACAAGAATTAATACCAATCCTTCACAATTTCTCCTAACAAAAGAAAGTGAGGGAATACCTCCCAACTTATGAAGTCACTACTATTCTAATATCAAAAGCAAAAGAAAGTAATCTATTAAAATAGTAAAACTAATAATTGAGTTAGCAATGTTGCAGCAGACAAGATTTATATAAAAAATCAGTTATATTTCTAAACATTAATAATCTAAAAATAAATAAATCCATTTATAAAAGTATAAAAAAGAATAAAATATTTGACAATAAATTATTTACAAAGTTAATGTAAGACATAAACTGAAAACTACAAAGCATAATTAAAAGAAAGATCTAAATAAGAAGAAAGTCATTTCATATTAATGGATCAAAACTATTAATATTAAGATGGCAATACTCCGCAAATTGATGTACAGATTAAATAAAATGTCTTTCACAAACCCATACTGTGTTTTTTATCTGTATTGACAAATTTGTCCTAAAAATCATAAAGAAATACAAGGGACCAAAAATAGTCAACAATATTGAATAAGATAAACAAAGTTGGAAGATTCATACTTACTAATTTCAAACTTACTACAAAACTACAGTTATCACAAGATTTTTCTTCTTTTTTAAATTTTTTTTCTTTATATTGTATCTATATAAGAAGATAGATGTTAGTTGAATCTATCATGGTAATCATTTCACAATATATGTAAATCAATCATGCTGTATGTCTTAAACTTATACAATGACATATGTCATTTATTTTTAATGAAAATGGAAAATAAATAAATAGATAAGTAAATAAAAAAGTAAGGAAAGAAGGAAAGAAGGAAAGGAAGGAAGGAAGGAAGGAAGGAAGGAAGGAAGGAAGGAAGGAAGAAAGAAAGGAAGGAAGGAAGGAAGGAAGGAAGGAAGGAAGGAAGGAAGGAAGAAAAAGAAAGAAAGAAAGAAAGAAAGAAAGAAAGAAAGAAAGAAAGAAAGAAAGAAAGAAAGAAAGAAAGAAAGAAAGAGAAAGAAATCCTTCCCCAGATCCCTGTGATATATGATACTGTCCTTTGCACAATTCACAACCACCACTCTCCACCCTTCCAGTTTATCACAAACTTATTTCAAACCACCTTCAATTTAGCCAATCTAGCTTTACTTCACACGATTCCACCCACTATGTCACTAGTCTAGCATATAAGTCCTTGCTCACATCAAGGACTTCAATGACATCTATGTTGCCGAAGGAAAAGGACACATCACTCTCCTTGTTACAGAGACTCTCCCAGTAGCTTTAACCATGTTGGAACTTCCATATGGAGATACTCCTTTCTTCGACCCATGACTCTACACTCTCCTAATTTTTACACACCTAACAGCTCTTTCTGAGGATCTTCTCCTGGCTTCTTCTTTTCTTTCTGATTGCTGTCCCAGAGATTTGTTCTGGTACGTCTTCTCTATCTGACTCCTTTTCTTGGTGATCTCACTTTGTTCCCAGGCCTTACTCCCCACATCCATTCTGTTGTCTTACATATTGATATGTAAACTCTTCCATCTCTCATGACCTCCAGCTCAAATAAACAACTCTACTTCAGAAAGTAAGAAAGAAAGAAAGAAAGAAAGAAAGAAAGAAAGAAAGAAAGAAAGAAAGAAAGAAAGAAAGAAAGAAAGAAAGAAAGAAAGAACTCTACTTCAGCGTCTAAGAGACATATCAAACATAATGCATTCACTGTGATAGCATTAATCCAACCCTGCTACCCACATACACAAACCTATTTTCCCCACATATACTCTTTTCTCAGTAAAAGGAGCCATCTACTTTCTTACTCTTCTACCTTTCTCCCTCTCACTACACACCCCACAGTCTCTCACACAAACATGTATATACTTAAAAATTATCACGTGTTTTTTCCTTGTCCCTCATCAACACCCACCCTATCCATTAATAAGCCCCGTCTGATTCTCTCTCCAAACTATACCACTCCATTCAGCTCTCTCCATGTCTCCTTCAATCATAATACAACAATAACCAGGTTTTTGGAGGGACAACTAAGAGTTTTTAAAGCAAAATCATATCATATCACTCTTCTGTTTAAAATCCATCAATGTTCTCCACTGCAGTTGGAGTAAAGCCAATCCATCTACCATGGCCCTACATGAACTGGTTCCCTCCAATTTTCTAACCTCTACTCATTCCATTCAGATTCATTGCCTTGACTACATCTTTAATTTCAATCATTTTTTACCTCCCTAAAAATGTTATTATTCATGCTGTCCATGTCTCAACTCAAATAACCTCTTCCCTGAAGATTTATCTAAATGAATCCTCTCTTCTTCATAGAATTTTCTGCTTTCTGAAAATTTATATTTCCTTCATTTTATTTCTTTTTCTTGATTCTAACTTTTTTTTACATTGATTTGGTTATTTTCCTCTCTTTTTATCTTTTGTTCTTTGCTATTTATTATTATACCTTCTACCAATTTATGTTACTCAACAAGTTTAAATACATGTGCTTACCTAACAATATCCTTAATTTCCTCTCAATTTAAGAAATTTAGAATTATCGTTATCTGGACCTCCTACCAAATTATATTGTTTTAGGTGTTTTAAGACTAGTTTGATTTTTGAAGCTCCAAAAAATTATACATTATTATTGTTTTATCATTTAAAATATATTTATATTTTTTTCAAGTTTACTAGTTTTTGTTCATCATTTCTTCTTTAATAGCCCCTTTAATAGGGGCTATTATAGCTACTCCATTACTTTTTAAATTTCTCTTATTTTCCTCTTACTTCTAAAGAAAGTTTGAAGAATAAACAATTATAATTTGACACTTTGAAGATATTGTTACACTGTATACTGATTTCCATTATTTTGTTATTTGTTATCTGTCAAATTGTGTTCTTTTGAAGGTAGGATGCCTCCTCTCTGCCCAATTTTAAGACCTCTTTCTCTTTGGAGTTCTGCAGTTTCACTACAATATGCATGTTTATGGGAACTTTCATAAATTCTAGAAAACCACAACTCATTATATTTTTGTGTTATTTAACTTTTGTTCATTCTTTCTGTTCTCTCCTTCCAAGACTCTGATCAACTTTTTTGAATCTTCTATTTCTCACATCTCTTATATTCTTATAAATTCCAGTTCTTTGTCCTCAAGTTTATGCCAAGTGACCAAATGAACTCTTTAATGATCTACCGTATTCTACCACTTTAAATAAAATGGAAAACACAATAATATGGAACTCTTTACCCTCTCTCCTTTATATTGTTGTCATGTTTTATATCTACATACATTGAAACTCTCTAATGTTATACTTTTTATTTTAATAAACATATTTTAAAGAACTTAAGAAGAGAAATATAGTCTGTTATACTTACCCAAAGATTTACCATTTATGACCTCCTTCCTAAAGGTCCAAATTTCCTCTTCATATGGTTTCCCTTTTTCCTGAAGAACTTTCTGTAGCATTCATTTTAGAGCAATTCTGTTAGTGATAATATTTTTTGTTTCCTTTCATCTAAGATTTTATTTTGCCTTTACTCCTGAACAATAATTTCAATGGATACAAAATTCTGGATTAGCAATTTTATTCTTTCAGTACTTTGAAAATACCGTTATACTGCTTTTTGGCTTCCATGGTTTTTTATGAGAAATTTGCATTCATAAAAATTATTGTCCTCCAACAGTAATCTGTTAATATTTTTCTAAATGCAAAAAGATTTCTCATTGTTTAGCAGTTTGGTTATAATGTGACTGGGAATGGTACTCTTTTTTAACAGCTTTAATGAGATATAATTCACATACCATACAATTCACTCATTTACTACAATTCAGTGGATTTTCATACATTCACAGAGATGTGCAAGCATCATCAAAGTAAATTATAGAACATTTTTATTACCCCCAAAAACAAACCTCCCTCCCTTTAGTGCTGGCTCTGGTCAAGATGGTGGAGTAGGTAAACACTGGGCTTGCCTTCTCTCACAATAACATCAAAATTACAACTAAAGTACAAAAAAAAGTCATCATTGGAAGTTGCCTGAAATATAGTTGAATAGAATTTCTACAATACACAGAATAGGCCACCTCAACACTGGTAGGAGGAGCAGAGATGCAAATAGAGCTGGTTTCACATCCATGTGTGGTAGTTAAGAATTAGAAGAAACATTTTGGCTGCAGAGGTCTCCTAGAGAAGCGAGGGGTCCAGGATCTACACCGAGCTCCCCAGCGCAGAGTTCCAGTGCCAGGAAGAGAAGTCCCCATAACTTCTGGGTATGAAAACCAGTAGAGATTGTGGCCGAGTGAGATGAAGGGTTTAGGGAGTCAGAGCCTTTCCTCTTGAGGGGCCTTTGCATGGAATTACTTGGTGTCAGACTCACTCACACTAAGCTCCAGCTCTGGGACAGCAGCTTGGATGATACCAGAAACATTCAAGGAGGAACTGAACTATTTAGCTTCAGGGCAAGGGCTAGAGAGGCAGCTTTATCTCAGACAGAAGTGCTGGCAGAAAGCATTGCTTCTTTATTGAAGCCTCCTCCATTCAGTTTGCAGACCTGAGGCGGGAGAGTGCCATGTCTGAGTCTCATCAAGGTAGCTAACACTGGTTGCCCCACTATGGTGATTCCCTGAGAGTCCAGCCCTCTCAACATGCATGTCCACCTAAGCTGCTTCTGGTGGTTTTTCCATACAAATGGCCAATCTTGACCATTTTAAGCTGCAGACTTTTCTAAAATCTCTCAGAGTTTACAAACCCAAACAGGCAACATCTAGCCATAATGTGCTCTGTATCTTGCTAAGCAGCCCCAAGCCCAGCACTAGTGATAGCTGGACTCAGTTTGTGGCTTGGCTTCTCGAGGCAATTCCAAG
Source organism: Pteropus medius (assembly GCF_902729225.1). Lineage (NCBI taxonomy): Eukaryota > Metazoa > Chordata > Mammalia > Chiroptera > Pteropodidae > Pteropus > Pteropus medius. Next base: position 745,422 of record NW_024341288.1, on the reverse strand, counting down.
CCCAGTGTGGATGGCAGCCATGTGCAAATTGTCTGGTGGCTAATGCCAGGTGGCCCAGGACAGGACACAGGCTATAGCTGAAGTTGGCCTGTGGCAGAACCCCTCTAAGGAGGCTACACCCTGCATGCCCAGTGGCTCTCTTTTGTCTGAGCCAGAGCACCACTCATGCTCTCTTCTGAAGAAAACACACGCAAAAGGCAAACAGGCAATCACCAGAGCTCTGCTAAAGCAAATCTTACTCTGTAATGTAAGTCCTGGAACAACATCTCCTCAACTGGTCATGGCCAGTCGTCCCAATCAATCTCTCCAATTGATGAGCAAACAGTAAGCAAGGCTCAACTACAATAGAAGGGCACACATAACTCATATAAGAGATGTACCTGGATCACCGAGCTCAGGTGACCAGCTAAGACTGTGCCACTAGAAATCACAGCATACATACTACATAAGGCCACTCTACTACTACCAGGAGACATAGAAGCTCTACTAAATACATAAAAACAAACACAAGTAAGCAGCCAAAATGAGAAGACAAAAAAAAATCCCCAAATGAAAAAGAAAAAAGAACAAAGCTCCAGAGAAAGAACTCAACAAAAAGAAGATAAACAGTCTACCAGATGCAGACTTCAAAACTCTTGTTGAAAGAATGTTCAATGAACTTAGGGGAAGAGTAGAGGAACTCAGTGAGAACTTTAACAAAGAGATAGAAAACATAAAAGTAGAGATAGAAAACATGAAAAAGAACCAGTCATAAATGAAGACCACAATAACTAAAATGAAGAATACCTTAAGAGCAATTAATAGTAGATTAGATAAAGCAAAAGACTGAATCAGTGATTTAGAAAATAAAGGAGCAGAAAACACCCAACCAGAACAGCAAGAAGGAAAAAGAATCTGAAAAATAAAAAGAGTTTAAGGGGCCTTTGGGACAACATCAAGTGTACCAACATTCACACCATAGAGATTCCAAAAGGAGAAGAAAAAGAGCAAGAAATTGAAAACCTATTTCAAAAATTAATGACTGAAAACTTTCCTAATCTGGTGAAGGAAATAGACATACAAGCCCAGGATGCATAGAGAGTTCCACACAAGGTGAACCCAAGCAGATCTACTCCAAGACACATAATTAAAATGACAAAGCTTAAAGACAAAGAGCGCCAAGAAAAAAGCATCTAATTACCTACAAGGAAGCTCCTATAAGACCATAAACTGATTTCTCAACAGAAACTTTGCAAGCCAGAAGAGATTGGCACAAAATATTCAAAGTAATGAAAAGCGAAGAATTACACCCAACATTACTTTATTCTGCAAAGCTATCATTTAGAATTGAAGGACAGATAAAGAGCATCCCAGACAAGAAAAAGCTAAAGGAGTTAATCATCATTAAGCCAATATTACAGGAAATGTTAGAGGGACTTCTTTAAGAAGTAAAAGAAAAAAGAAAAAATATATGAATAATAAAATGGCAGCAACTACATATTTAGCAACAATTACTATAAATGTAAATGGATTAAATGCTGTAACGAAAAGGTGGCTGCATAGATAAGAAAACATGACTGCTACATATGTTACCTACAACAGATTCACTTCAGATCAAAAGACACACACAGACTGAAAGAAAGGGATGAAAAAATATGTTGCATAAAAATGGAAACAAGCAAACAAAAGCTGGGATAGCAATATTTATGCCAGACAAAATTGACTTTAAAACAAAAGCTATCACAAGAGACAGTGAAGAACCCAGTTATCCCACTTCTGGGTATTTTTCTGAACAAAGACAAAACACTACTTTGAAGGGACATGTGAATGCATATGTTGATTGCAGCAGTATTTACAGTAGCCAAGATATGGAGGCAATCTGGGTGTCCATCAAATGGATGAATGGAAAAAGAAGAGATGGTACATGTATACAATAGAATATTACTCAGCTATGAAAGAGAATGAAACCTTGCCATCTGCAATAAAATGGATGGGCCCAGAGGGTACTGTATAGAGTGGGGTAAGTCAGATAGAGAAAGACAAATGTCATATGTGAAATCTAGAGAACAGGACAGACAAACAAACAACAGAAACAAGCTTGTAAATACACAGAGCATTTTGATGTTTTTCAAATTGGGTGTTGGGGAATGGGTGAGGGGAGAAGGGATTAAGAGATACAATTTTATATGTTGTTATATAATAGTCATGGGGATATAGAGTATAGCATGGAGAATATAGGCAGTAGTAGTGTAATAACTGTGTATGGTGTCTGGTACTGGGTTTATCACAGTGATCATTTCATAAGTTGTGCAAATGTATAATCACTGTGCTGTACACCTAAAACTGATATAGTATTGTATGTCAACTATAATTTAAAAAATAAAAATATAAAAATTAAAAAATAAGTCTATCTGAATATCCCAACATCTGAGTCATCTCAGGTATGCCCTATATTGATTTTATTATCCCTGAGAATTGATTATATTTTCTGAAAAGTGTAAATATTATATTATGTAATTTTGTGTTCTGTTAAAATTTTTTGAATAATGTTAATTTTCTGTTTTAGCAATCAAACAACCCAATTAGGTTTAAATCATAAATTCTTTCTTACTTTTATGAGTGGTAATTTCGAGGACAGTTCACATTACACAGCCTCTGCTATGCTGTTTGTTCTTCCCCTCACATGTGCCATTCAAGATTTGGTCTGGGACAAAGGCTGTGGTTTCTATGGTTCTTCGATTCTCAAAGCCTTTGGAAAGCCTATAGAAAAACCTTATATTTCAACAATCACCCTAAATGTAAATGGACTGCACTCACTAATAAAAAGGCACAGAGTATCAAATAAAATAAAAAAAAAAAAAAAAACCCAACCATATGCTGCCTTCAAGACACACATCTCAGCTGCAAGGACAAATATAGACTCAAAGGAAAAGGTGAAAAATAATACTCCAACCAAATGAAGTTCAGGGAAAAGAAGATGTACCCTTACTTATAATTGACAACACAGACTTCAAGATTAAAAAAGTAATGAGAGTTAAAGATGGACACTTCATAACAATAAAAAAGACAATATATAAAGAAGACATAACACTTAACAATATATATGCTGCCAATCAGGGAGCACCAAAATATATAAAGCAACTACTAAAAGAACTAAAGAAAGAAATTAATAAAAACACAATTACATATGGGACTGAAATGTCCCACTGTCAGCTATAGATAGATCATCCAAACAGAAATCAACCTTAAATGACACATTAGACAAATTGAACAAAATCAACATTTACAGAGCATTTCATCCCAAAACATCAGATTGTACATTCTTCTCTAGTGCACATGAAACATTCTCAAAGAGAGACCACATGTTGGGACACAAAACTATCCTGAACAAATTCAAGAAGACTAAAATCATACCAAGCATATTCTTCAACCATAATGCTTTGAAACTGGAGATGAACTGCAAAAAGAAAGCAGTAAAAGCCACTAATATGTGGAAATTAAACAACATGCTTCAAAAGAATGACTGGGTCATAGAATAAAAAAATGAAGAAATCAAAAGATACATAGAAACATTACTATTAATATAAATAAAGAACCCAAGTGGTAAGTCTTTAAAGAGACTTTTAATAAAATCCTTCCTATCAAATAAGCAAAACTAAGAAGAATTCAAGAAAGGTCCTATTTTGTTTAATAATTAAAGTTCAAACCTTTGGTTTGTGTTTTTTTTTTCCGTGCACTTTATTAAATCATCACATTTAAATAAAGAACTACATCAAACCAATATATATATATACATATATATATATATATATATATATATATATATATATATATATACACACACACACACACACACACACACAGAGCCACACTGCCAAGACACACAAATGAGAATAAAAATACAACATAGCAAAATTTTGGGGATACAGTAAAAGCAGTAATAAGAGGGAAATTTATATCATAACAGCCTTATCTAACAAACAAACAAAAAAAAAAAAACAAGGAAAAGAAACATGTGGGAGTGAGAGACATCCCCAGATCTCTCTCCTTGAAACAATAAGCTGAACATCTAAAACTCAACAAAAAACCCAAACAGCACACCTGCACGTGGGATCTGCACATAAGAGCTACTACCACAGATCAGAACCCTGGGAGTCGGACCATAGACTGAGAGAAACAAAGAATATGACTCTCTCAGCCAGAGCTCCCTGTAGCAAGAGGGGGAAGGGGAGAAGGTGTGGTGAGTTCCCTGAACAGTCCAGCCTGGGAGAGCTGTGAGGTCCACGCAGCTGGTGGCAGTAACCAGGCATCAGGGAAGAAAGCAGAGAAGCAAGGACAGCAGAGAAGCAACAGTCGATTATTACCAGACCTGGTTGAAAAACGTGAGACTGAGCCCCTACTCTCCAACCTAGAAGGCCCCTTCCCCCATATCCTCCAAGACTCAACACCACAGAGTGCCAGGGGAACCTGAGAAACACTACTGAAACTGTCGCTAACACTGACAGGAACTGAGACTGAGGGTAGCGAGTATGATTGAATATCTATAAGAAAAACAAAGCATTAATAAGACTTTGTAAAAAGAAAGGATCCAAGAGGCTTAGATGCCACCAAAGGAAACCAAAAGAAAAACGCCTTCTTTGCAACAGGCTAAAGAGAGACCTTCTGGGCGGGGGGCGGGGGGAAGCAGAATACACTTCCATTAATGACCAGGTGAAAAAAATAGTTTATTAAACACCATGAGTAACCAAAGTGTCAAGGCAACTCTGAAAGAAAAAGAAAAATATTCAGAAAGTAAGCTTAAAGACATAGAAATATGCAACTTAAATGACAGAGAATTCCAGATGGTACTTCTGAAAAAAATAAATGAGATCCAAAATGATTCATTACAATTATTTGGGAATTGAAAATACAATCAGATGAGCAGAATGAGTTTTTTAACAATGAGATTGAAACCCTCAAAAAAAATTAGAACTGCTGGAAATGAAGAACACATTGCAAGAGATGAAAAATAAAATAGCAAGCTTGGGAAATACAGTCAACCAAATGGAGGAAAGGATCAGTGATATTGAAGACAAAAATCTAGAAATACGTCAGAAGGAAGAAGAGAGAAACCAAAAATAAATGAAAAATAATGAAAGAGAAATATAAGAACTAGCTGATACCACCAGGAAAGAAAACATAAGAATAATGGGCATTCTCAAAGGGGAGGAAAAGAAGCAGTGATTAGAAAGCATTTCAGACAAATAGTTGAAGAGAATTTTCCAAATCTAAGTAATGAGCTGGAGCTTGGAATTAAAGAAGTCAACAGGACACCCAATTACCTCAACCCAAAAAGGCCTTCTAAAGACAGATAGTATTAAAATTATTAAAAATCAGCAACAAAGACAGAATTCTCAGGGCATCCAGGGAGCAGAATACGGTAACCTATAAAGGAAAACCCATTAGATTACCATAGGACTTCTCAGCATGAACATTACAAGCCAGAAAGAAGTGGAATTAAATATTCAAACTATTAAATGAGAGGAACTATTAGCCAAGAATAATGTATCAGCAAAGCTCTCCTTTAGATATGAAGGAGAAATAAAGACCTTTGCAGATATACAAAAATTGAGGGAATTCTCCGTATGAGACCTGCATTACAGGAAATACTGACAGGTGTCAGCTCACCTAAAACAAAAATGACAAAAAAAAAATCATAATTAGGAGTAAAGCGACTAGCAGGCAGATAGAGGCAGAGGAGTGCAACCCTTACTAAGAAGAGGACATTATAAGCTTAAACAATAAGAAGAGATTTACGATAGCAAGATAGTAATGAACATTCAGCATACAGAGGGACAAATTGAGACAACAATGACTGAAAAGGGGCGGATTCAAACATCCAAATTTGCAAAGGGTAATGGACATAAGGCACATGCAGAAAAAAAAATGAATGACTGTATGTGTGTGTGTATATATATATGTATACATATATATGTGTACATATATATACATATATATATACATATATATATACACACACATACATATATTCTTTGCATATTTGTAATGGTAATCACATGCCAATGATTCAGAACGGAAGTAGATAACATAAAACAAGAAGGAACAAAGGTAAAACCAACAAAACCCAACCAAAATTAAAAAAAAAAGATACACAAGGACAAGGAAGCAATAGAAACACTGAACTAGCAAAAATTAAATGACCGTAAGAAGACCTCATACTTCAATAATCTCCCTAAATGTAAATGGACTGAACTCACCGATAAAAAGGCACATAGAGGCAAATTGGATCAAAAAACTAAACACAACCATATGCTGTCTCAGAGATACTTCTCAGTTCCAAAGACAAATATAGACTCAAAGTGAAAGGGTGGAAAATGATATTTCAAGCAAATGGCATTCAGAGAAAGGCAGGAGTAGCAGTACTAGTATCAGATAAAATAGACTTCAAAATTAAAAAGGTAAAGAAAGATGCTTATGGACACTTCATAATGATAAAGGGAATCATCATACACCAGAAAGACATAACACTTATTAATATATATATGCTCCTAATCAGGGAGCAATGAAATATATAAAGCAATTACTAACAGATCTAAAGGGAGAAACAGACCAAAACATTATTGTAGCAGGGGACCTAAATATCCCACTGTCAGATATGGACAGATCATCCAAACATAAAATCAATAAGGAAATAAAATCCTTAAATGACACATTAGACCAACTGGACATAATTGACATTGACAGAGCCTTTCATCCCAAAAGAGCTGCTTATACATTCTTCTCTAGTGCACATGGAACATTCTCAATCATTGACTACATTCTGAGACATAGAGATAGCCTCAATAAATAAAATCATACCAACCATAGGCTCTGATCATAATGCTTTGAAGCTGGAGATAAACTGCAAAAAGAAAGCGGAAAGAACCACAAATACATGGAGATTAAGCAACATGTTACTGAAGAATAACTAGGTCAGAGAAGAAATAAAAATAGAGATCAAGAGATACATAAAAATGAATGATAATGATAGCACTACATATCCAAACTTTTAGGACATGGCAAAAGCAGTCATAAGAGGAAAGTTCATATCATTACATATATTACTATCTCAGAAAACAAGACAAGCCCAAATAAACAACCTAACACTTCGTCTTAAAAACTAGAAAAGGAAGAACAAATGAAGCTTAATATCATAATGAGAAAAAAATAACCAGAATTAGAGCAGAAATAAACGAAATTGAAAAAAAATAGAAAAAAATAGAAAAATATAAATGCAAAAAAGATCTGGTTTTACGAGAAGGTCAATAAAATTGACAAACCCCTGGCTAGACTCACTGAAGAAAAAAGAGAAGTGACACAAATAAACAAAATCAGGATGAAAGAAGGGACATTTCCACAGACACCACAGAAATACAAAAGATCATGCAAGAATACTGTGGAAAAGTATTTAACACATTTAATAACCCTAGAAGAAATGTACCAGTACTTAGACAAATACAATCTTCCTAGACTGAATCAAGATGAACTGGAAAATCTAAATAGACCAATCAGCAGTATGGAAATTGAAACAATCATCAAAAATCTACCAAAAAGTAAAAGTCCAGGACTAGATGGCTTCACCAGTCATTCAAAGAAGATTTAATACCTATTCTCCTCAAACTCTTCCAAAAATATTGAAGAGGAGGCAACACTTCTAAACTCATTTTATGAGGCTAATATTACTCTGAAACCAAAACCTGGTAAAGATAACACAAAAAAAGAAAACTGCAGATCAATATCTCTCAACACAAATGCAAATATCTTATATAAGATACCAGTGAACGGAATACAGCAACATATTAAAAAGATTATACACCACAATAAATGGGCACAGGGATGGTTCAACATATGCAAATTGATTAATTTGACACACCACATGAACAAATTAAAAATTAAGAATCATATGATCATATCGATAAATGCAGAAAAAGCCTTCAGCAAGATAAAACATCCATTTATGATCAAAACGCTTAACAAAATTGGTATAGAAGGAAAGCACCTTACCATAATAAAGGCCATGTATGACAAAGCCTCAGCCAACATTATACTTAATGGCCAAAAACTAAAAACCTTCTCTCTAACACCAGAAACAACACAAGGCTGTCTGCTATCACCAGTATTATTCAGTATAGTACTGGAGGTCCTAGCTAGAGCGATCAGGCAAGATAAAGGTATAAAAGGAATCCAAGTTGGGAATAAAAAAGTCAAATTGCCATTTTTGCAAATGACATAATTCTCTACATAGAAAACCCTAAAGATTCCATCAAAAAACTGTTAGAAACAATAAGAAAATACAGTAAAGTTTCAGGATACAAAATCGACATAAAAAATCCATAGTTTTCCTATACACTAACAATAAATTTCCATAAAAAAATGAAAACAGCAATTTCTTTTGTAATTGCAACAAAAATAATAAAATAACTAGCAATAAACTTAACAAAGCATGTGAAGAACCTATATAATGAAAACTATTAGACATTATTAAAAGAAATTAAGAAAGACACAAAGAAATAAAAAGATATTTTGTGTTCATGGATTGGAAGAATCAACATCCTTAAAATGACCTATTACACAAAACATATATAGACTTACTGCAATCACCATCAAAATCCCAATGACATTTTTTAAAGAAATAGAATAAAAATTATCAGATGTATATGAACGCACAAAAGACCCCAAATAGCCAAAGCAATCCTGAGAAAATAAAAGAACAAGGCTAGAGGTATCACACTACCTGACTTAAAATTATACTACAAAGCAACAATAATCAAAAACAGCATGGTGTTGGCAGAAAAACAGACACACAGACCCATGGAACAGACTTAAGAACCCCTGAACATATTGGAAATAATTTCCAATAAAGGAGCCGAAAACATACAGTGTGGAGAGGAAAGCCTCTTCAATAAATGGTGTTGGGAAACATTGAAAAGCCATATGCGAAAGAACGAAACTAGACTGCTATTTATCACCATGTACCAAAATTAACTCAAAAAGACTTGAATATGAGACATGAAACAATAAATTACATAGTGGAAAACATAGAAACTAAACTCATGGATCTTGGATTTTAAGAAGAATTAATTAGACCTCAAAGGCAAGGGAAGTAAAACCGAAAGGAATGAATGAAATTATATCAAACTAAAAAGCTTATGCATAGTAAACGAAACCATCAATAAGACAGAGTCAAGAATTCAAATGGGAGAAGATATTTGCAAACAATGCTTCCAATAAGGGCCTAATATCCAAAATATACAAAGAACACATACAACTCAACAACAACAATAACAAAAACACAATCCAATTAAAAAATGGGCAGAGGATAGGAAAAGACACTTCTCTCGAGAATACATGTAATTGGCCAATACACATATAATGAAAATGTGTTCAACTTTACTAGCTATTAGAAAATGCAAATCAAAACCACAATGAGATACAATCTCACACCTGTTAGAATGGCTATCATCAACAGGCAAGTAATAACAAGTGTTAGAAAGGCTGTGGGGAAAAGAGAAACCCTCATATACTTCTGGTGGCAATGTAAATTGGTACGGCCATTATGGAAAATACCATGGAGTTTTCTGAAAAACTTTAGGATGACCATATGACCCAGCAATCTCTCTTCTGAGTATCTACTCCAAAAATTTTAAAACACTTATCCATAGAGATATATGCATCCCGATGTTTATTACAGTACTATTTATGATGGCCAAGACATGAAAACAACCTAAGTGTCCTTCAACAGATAATTGGATAAAAATGTTGTACATAAATATAGTGGAATATCACTCAGCCATAAGGAAAAATGAAATACTGCCATTTGCAACAACATGGATGGATCTCAAGATTATCATGCAAAGTGAAACAAGTCAGACAGAAAAAGTTGAGAACCATAAGTTTTCACTTATATGTGGCATAATAAACTAAAAGCAGCAAATGAACATGACGAACAAACAGAGACTCATGGACAAAGACAACAATTTAGTGGTTACCAGAGAGAAGGAGGGGAAGTAGAGGATGTAAAGAGGGTCAAATATATGATAACGGAAAAAAATTTAACTTTAGATGGTGAACACAATGCAATATACATATGATGTATTATTGAATTGTATACTTGAAATCTATATAATTTTATTAACTAAATATCACTCTAATAAATTTAATAAACAAATAAATAAATTAAAAACTGGTACATGGTAACTCTAAATAAATATTTATTTAAAAAATGTATCTTTATGCCCAGTGCTTTTTTCAGCATTTTAGATTTTACTTAAGATAATTTCCTAGAAGTTAAATTACAGGCCCAAAGTTATAATTATCTTTTAAGTTGTATTCATGTTGTCAAATTCTTTTTAAATATGTTCCACTTTACACTAATAAGTAAGAGTGAATTAAGACAGATTATTTTTAACATTTTCTACCGTATAGGTGTAGATGTTATCTCATTGCTACTTCTTTTATCTATACCAAATACCTTTATACCAAGCATTGGGATCTTCTCAAGAAATCTTCATTACCAAAGTCAGACCATTTTGTCACAGTGCTCTGTACCCTCTGTACTTGAAACTACCCCCAAAGGAGGTTTTTCTTGTTGGAGGTAGAAGAATAAGGTATTTTTTTGTGAGAACAAAATCGTGAATTACACTTTGTAAGAAAAAAAAAAACCTTAGTTTCTACTACCTTCATAACTCCCCTCCATCCAAAGACTTGTCAATTCTCTTCTGAAATAATTAACATGCAATTTTCAAATTGAAACTCTCATATAACAATAATGCCATTTCTTCCAGTTTCCAGTAATGAGATTAAGTATCTTGAATGAAACTTCTTGTTAGAAACAATTAAAACTACTGAATAATTTTTTAATCACATGGAAAACATTTAATAGTTGATTTAGGAGAAACTCCCAGATACTTTTGAAATTAAATCCTTTAATCAAGTAAGTAAGCCAATACTGGAGTTCTAAAATTTGATGAGAACTTGCCAATATTGAACCCTTGGGCTTAGATTTAGTGGCTTTGGATCAGGTACAGAAATTATGGCCTAGGACCCACTCACGCTAAAAAATATGATAGGTGACATTTTAAACCTACCGGCTTAATCTTCATGATAATTGCAAATCTTCCCATGTTCCACTCCTAATCTCAGAGAAGTATGGAAAAACTGTCTTAGGAAAAGCAGAGCAGAAAAAGTAAAAGAAAATGTGACGAAAAAAGGAAAAGAAGAAGTCTCTGAGGTTTTCTACCCTTTATAGATTTTCACTCTGCGAGAACACGACTTGAGTCTGCCAAGTCACCTCGGGCTGCACGTTTGGTCTGAGGTTGTCCCCACCTCTGGTGCCCACAGATTTGGAAACAGCGAATACAATACTCTTTGAAGGAATCTACATATCTTTACTTCAGGAAACCCCAGCAGAACTTTTAAGACAAACCACCAACAAACATTGAAAAGTATTTTCCACATTAATAGAGTCGACTTCCTGAAGCAGTTCTGACACATGGTGGACAGGTATATCAATGTTGTTATAAGAGGGAGCCAAAAGAACAGATACCCCAACTTTCTCTTCTTCATCCCTTTGATCTTTCCCCTTGAGCTTCATGGGGAGTCTATCTATTTACCCCATTTAGGTCAACTTCTCAGGGTACTAATCAGCGTGGAAAATTGAGCAGAGTACATTTTGAGGGACAAATAGAAGGTACTCAGCACACACAGAGTGCTTGGATGAGAGTGTGAAAACTCTCATCCAAGGAATTGCAATTTTCTGCTCCAAATTACCACATAGTCTATGAGCATCAGTTAAAAAATTCGAGGAATTCTATCAACAAAATTCCAGGTCCAAATATGTATGCAGAATGTCTAACAGTAACTTAGACTTGCCATTCATTTCCTTCATTCTATCATATTTTAAAACACATCTGTCACTGGAATAAATTGAACAATGAATCACTAACAGCCCATGGAAGAAAAAGGCATCATCCTTTTTACTCTCTCCTCACTCTTGTTCAAAAGGAAGTAAACAGTGACCTAATGAAGTCATGTTCTTCTGAGACCACATTTGCTAGTAAATAGGATCACTATTATAAAAGTCATGAAGTGAATGTGAATTTCTCTGCCACTTACAACACCACACTGAGGGGAGGGACAGGGGATGGCCTCAGAGAGGTACAAGATACTCATTCTCAGTTTACTTCATTCTGGAGAATTAGAACTTTTTAAAAAATTATTGGGGGTGATATTGGTTGATAAATTATATAGGTTTCAAGTGTACAATTCAATAATACATCATATATTAACTCTATTAACCACCAAACTTGTCTGTGTCTATGAGTTTTTGTTTGTTTGTTTAGCAGGCTTATCGCTTTCAGTTTTATATCTCACATATGAGTGAAATCATATGGTTCTCAAGTTTTTCTTTCTGACTTATTTCACTTAACATGATAATCTCAAGATCTACCCATGTTGTCACAAATGGCAGTCAATGTGATACACCACATAAATAGAATAAAGGATAAAATTATGTGATCATATCAATAGATGCAAGAAAAGCATTTGACAAGATAAAGCATCCATTTGATTAAAACACTTAAAAAAATAGGTATAGAAGGAAAGTACCTCAACATAATAAAAGCCATATATGACAAATCCTCAGCTAATATCATACCTAATGGCATAAAACTAAAAGCCTTCTCTCTAAGATCAGGAACAAGAAAAGGATGCCCACTCACATCACTTTTATTCAGTATAGCGTTGAAGTTCTAGTAAGAGCAATCAGGCAAGAGAAAGAAATAAAGGGCATTCATGCTGCAAATGAAGACGTCAAATTGTCACCTTTTGCAAATGACATGATTCTTTATATACAGCTTTTTTCAAAATTAGTATTTCTAGTTCCCGGGTTGGCTGGTTGGTAAAATTGAATATTGTGAGTTTTGACTTAAGCTATGTTCTTCATTCTAGTTAATATCCATCATGAGGATTTAGAGGCACTCGACAAGTTACTAAATCACTATCATATCTAGAATTTAATGAAGAGATAGAATATTAGAAGTTGGGCATTCCAGAGGCCCCAGGTCAAATACTATTAGTAGTTAGAGAATTACATCACAATTCACATCAGAATCAACCAACTCTGATATTTGAATCTGATTTTGATGATTGCTTCATGTTATTATATCTACCAGGAACAACCTTTATTTTAGTCTCCATTTTATCATATTGCAAAGGCTTGTCTTTAACACTAGATAAAAGTCAAGGACTTTATGGAAATACATAAATTCATTTATGTATTTCCAAATGTATCAGTGTCTGATAAGTAGTAGGTACTCATTTTTTTATTAATACTATTAGTCAGCAAAATTTCATTGAGCACCTTCTAGTGATAGGCACTATATTAGAAGATGGAGAACACAGTAATGAAAAAAAAAACAATTTAAAAAATTGCCTATATAACAATTATGTTCTAATGAAAGAGACAGTTAATTTACAAGATATTTAAATATATATAGTATGTCAAGAATTTATACTAAGAAAAATAGAACAGATAAGAACTCTAAGCAGGATACACTGGAGCCAGCTATACTGGCTTGCAAAAGCCAACTGTTATATTTTCAGGAATTTTGTGAGGTAGTTGTCATAACTTAGGTAACTTAAAATTGGCCATTGTGAAAGTATTCACATCACAGACATCACCAAGAACTACAAATCGGTGCTCTCTATACCCCACCCAAAAGCCAGCTGTTAAACATTTATCAAAATACCCATGCACCATGGGCTACAGTCAGTGAGCATGAAGCAGGGAGAGCTCTTCTGTTAGAAAAAAAATGCCTAAATAAGTCTTCTCTGAGAAGGGAGAATTTGAGTAAAAGCTGAAGTGGAACAAGGGAGCTGGGTGACATAGCTACCTGAGGGAAGAGAATTTCTGGCAGAGGGCACAGAAAGTACAAAAGACATGAGGATGGGTGAAATTAAAAGGGAAGAACAGTGGGTCATAAGACCAGAGAAGCCATGGGGTCAGATTACATTGCCTTGAAGTTCACTGTAAAGACTGACTGATTTTTACTGTAAGTGAGATGCAGGCATCAGAGGATTTGAGCAGCATGGGAACGTGATTTAATTTACATTTTAACAGGTTTATTCTGGCAGATTTGTTGAAAATAGACCAAACTGGACAAGGATAGAAAATGCAGGGCTAGGAGGAAGTTAGTGCAGTAACTCAGGTGGCCCAGATGACAGGGAGCAGTGGGTGCTACAGTATATTTAAATGGAAAGTGTATGAAGTGGTTCTTTCACATTATTATTGTAGAACCTACAAGATTTGCTGAAAGATTAGATGACTCCTAGTTTTCTAGAGTGACTGAAAAGACTGAATTTCTATTTACCAAAATAAAGAAGCCTGTGAGAGAGACAAGTTTGGGTGTAAAGTGAGGGGTGAAGGGTAGATCAGTTGCTCAAAATCAAACATGTTATAGTTGAAATGTTTATTAGAAATTAGTGGATGTATTCAGTCTGAGACTTACTCTTAGTCTCTCACAGACTACTTCTCCCATCTAGGTTTTCCACAAGGTTTCTACCCGGAATAGTTGCCTGTATTCTAGTAACTTCTCTGTGTATTTGGAGCAACAAAGTGACAACCTCATTTTGTTACTATATCCTATGGTTCTGATCAGCTGTTCATTTCTGTCTCTGAAGCATTTTGTTCTGCCTTGAGTGACCTGGCCCTGATAGACATGAAACCATAGACTTAGTGAACTGAACTTGGGAAAACCATCCTTCAGTTGTCAAATATTAATCTGGTCCATGACCCTGGGAAGGTATGGGAGAATTAATGTGTGGACATGGAGTTCTGATTGATGGCTCTTCAGTGATCCTCAGCCCTGGGATGTCTACTCAGTGTGAGGTGAAGATGTGCTCAGAAGTCTTCCACCCAAAGAATTGCTGGCAGAAAACAGAAGTCAAAAGACACAAAAAGAAAAAAAAAAAAGGAAGGTGGTATGTGAAGATGAACAAACATCTTATGAAGAATCAAACTGTAAGCTTCCATTTGCATGTGTGGTGTATGTTCTCAAGTGGCATCCGTCTCTCTTTTAACCCAGTTTCTAACCTTGAGGCAGCACAGGAGGAAGGGAAAATATTAACATGTAGCTCTAGTCTAGATTATATACCTTCATGCTGTGTCTCAATTAATCAAAGATTTGCCATAATACTTTACTAGCAGTGCTCCATGGAAGTGATAAATATGAGCTGATTAATTTCCTTCTAATTTGTATGACAATTAAAATTCTAACTTTTAACTCTGTTAATTTTCCTCCCACAAGGAGGCTGATTGGGCTTTCCTAATGCACTCTGTGACAGTCCTCTTCTCTCAGTGTGGTTTTGTTGCCTTTATAGTATTGGTTTCCCTGTCATTCATCAAAGCTGAAAGATAAGTGTATGTTTATCACTCCAGCCCATTATGACATGAGCAGGCAAGGAGCCAAGTTTGTGCCCATAAATCAAATACTGAAAATTATTCGGTATTTTATCAGGATGTCAGGCCAGCTCTGTAAATGTGCCTTTCTCTTAATGAATAATTAACTTGCTAAATTCCAAAAGATCCCAAATACATCTGAGCCATACAAGCTATGGTTGAGCATGTCCTGGATGAACAAGGCAGCAGCGTTCACATCATGAACCAAGGAAGTTTAAGTGCACATATGCTGTTGATGACAAGCTCCTAAAAGGCAACGATTCTAGGATAGAGATTTTATTATATCTGCTTTGCATTTGAAGAAACAGAGTGAGATTAAGTGAAGCACTAGGTCACATAGACTGTAAGTGGTGCGATTTGAATTCAACTCTATTTGACCACCAAGGTCTTAAACTGGTAGACATCTGATCTATGCATAACAGAAATTCCTAACTTATTGAGCACCTATTGTGTTCCAGCTGTAATTCTGGAATCTTTACATATATTATTTCTGTTCTTTATCATAGTCCTCAGACCTGGATTGAAGCATTCAACCTACCGAAGAAAAGGAGCTTCACTGTGGTTACATAATCGGTCTGAGCCACCCAGATAACCAAATGCAGAGCTGGAATTCTGAGAGGGTCCAAATGACCTCAGAGTTTTCACTGCTTGAGGCTGTAGAGCACAGTATAGAGCACTTGCCAAAGACGAGCATGCACTTAGCCAGACCTATGTAAAAACCTGACTATTAGCACACAGGTCCTTGCCTACCTGAAGTGGAATATACCCAAAATAATTTTTGGCAACAGGGATATGAGCTATGTTGGGAAGACAGGCAAAATCAGGGCTGGTAGAAAAGAGCAGGAAGTTGCTGGAAGAAGCAAAATGATAGGTGTTTGTCCATTCAGTAACTGATATAACAAAGTATTATAAAAAACTGATATAACAAATATGTAGAAAGCTTGTACAGTGTGTCAGGTATTATGTTAGGCAGAACACAACAGTGAGTACTGCTCAACCTCATCCACCAGAATGTGCAGGGCAGTGAGAGAAACCAGAAACATCAGCGGGTAATTAATTCTATAGTTATGAAACAATTGTGGTAATGAGGGTAAATCTAGAACACATCAGGAAGGTCTTTACTAGACTGCAGAGTCAGGACAGGTGTCTCAGAGAAATTTATGCTTGGCAGCTGTTCTAGTGGTATGATTTTAGTTATTTCACTTTATACTTTCTTTTCTAATTTAATAAAGATGTTTTAGCTCTCAACATCTGAAACCGTATTTCAGGTTTCTTTTATTCCAAACTTGCATAGTAAATGCACAAAGTATGTAAAAATGAGATAAATTTTGTTTTTTTTTTTTTTGATTTGTTAAAGAATCTCCAATCCTACAAAGACTCCACCCATAACTGAGGTCTCCTTATAACTACGGCCCAATCCTCAATCTTTCCTTTCTTTCTTTTTCTTTTTAATGTGTCTCAATTTTTTAACATTTTTTTAAGTTTATTGGCGTAACATTGGTTAATACGATTATATAATTTTCAAGTGTACATTATAATTTGACATCTATATATTCTATTGTGTGATTCCCACCCAGAGTCCAGTTTCCTTCAGCTACCGTATATTTGATCCCCTTTACCCACTTCATCCACCCCAACCCCACTATATTTGACCCTCTTTACTCCATGTACCTCTTCTCTCCTCCCCCACCCCTTACCCTCTGGTGACCACTAGTTTATTGTCCATGTCCCTGAGTCTCTGTTCGTCCTGTTCATTTGATGTTTTTAGGTTTATATCCCACATATAAGTGATATCATGTGATTTTCTAATTTTTCTGTCTGGATTATTTCACTTAGCATGATTATCTCAAGGTCCATCCATGTTTTCACAAATAGCAGTATTTCATCTCTTCTTATGGCTGAGTAATATTCCATTGTATATATGCACCACCGCTGCTTTAGCCAATCATTTATCGTAGGACACTTCTGTTGATTCCATGTCCTGATCACTGTGAATAATGCTGCTATGAACAACGGTGTGCAAATATCTTTTTGGTATGAGTTTTCAAGTCTTCAGGATAAATATCCAGTAGAGAAATTGCTGGATCATATGGTAGATCAATTCTTAGATTTTTGAGGAACCTCCATATTGTTTTCCATAGTGATTGTACCAATTTGCAGTCCCACCAGCAGTGTATGAGGGTTCCTATTTCTCCACATTCTCTTCAACATTTGTTATCACTTGTCCTGTTGATTATAGCCATTCTAACAGGTGGGAGATGATATCTCATTGTGGTTTTTATTTGCATTCCCCTAATAGCTAGTGATGTTGAGCATCTTTTCATATTTGTTGGCCTTTTGTACGTCCTCTAGGGAGAAATGTCTGTTCAGATCCTCTGCCCAGTTTTTGATTGGATTGTTTATTTTTTTTTGGTTGTTACAGAGTTGTATGAGTTATTTGTATATTATAGATATTAGGCCCTTATTGGAAGCACTGCTTGAAAATATATTTTCCCATTCAGATAGTTGTCTCTTTACCTTGTCGATGGTTTCTTTTGCTGGGCAGAAACTTTTTAATTTGGTGTAGCCCCATTCATTTATTTTTGCTTTTACTTTCCTTGCTTTTGAGTTCAAGTTCATAAACCCTCTTTAAGTTCAAGATTCTTGAGTTTAGTTCCTATGTTTTCTTTTCTGCATTTTATTGTCTCAGGTCCTATATTTAGGTCTTTAATTCATTTTGAGTTAATTTTGGTGTGTGGTCATAGACAGCAGTCTACTTTCATTCTTTTGCAGGTGGCCTTTTAATTTTCCCAGCACCAGTTATTGAAGAGGCTTTCTTTTCTCCACTGTATGCTTTTTTGTTGAAAATTATTTGCCCGTATAAACATGGGTTTACTTCTGGACTTTCGACTCTGTTCCACTGGTCCGTGTTTCTGTTTTGCTGCCAATACCATGCTGTTTTGAATACTGTCGCTTTGTAGTATAATTTGAAGTCAGGTAGAGTGATGCCTCCAACCTCATTCTTTTTTCTCAGGATGGCTTTGGCGATTCAGGGTCTTTTGTGCTTACGTCCACATCCGATGATTTTTTGTTCTATTTCCTTAAAAATTGCCGATTTTGATGAGGTTTTGATGGAGATTGCATTAAATCTGTATAATGCTTTAGGCAATATGGTCATTTTAATTATGTTGATTCTTCCACTCCAAGAACATGGAATATTTTTTCATTTCTTTGTATCTTCTTCGATTTCTTTTAATAGGGTCTTATAGTTTTCATTAGATAGGTCTTTTAACATGTTTCGTTAGATTTATTCCTCGGTACTTGATTCCTTTTGTTGTAATTGCAAAAGAAATTATTTTTTCCATTTCTTTTTCTGATGCTTCATTAGTAGACTATAGGAACACTATAAATTTTTTAATGTTGGTAGAAACTTTACTGTAATTGCTTATTGTTTCTAGTGGTGTTCTTTAGGGTTTTCTATATAGAGAATCATGTCATCTGCAAATAGTGACAGTTTGACTTCTTTGTTTCTTATTTGGATGCCTTTTAAATCTTTCTCTTGCCTTATTGTACTCGCTAGGACCTCCAATGTTATATTGAATAAGAGTGGCAATAGTGGACAGACTTGCTTGTTCCTGATCTTAGAGGGAAGGTTTTTGGTTTTTCATCATTAAGTATAATGTTGGATGAGGGTTTGTCATACATGGCCTTTATTATGTTAAGGTACTTTCCTTTTATTCCAATTTTGTTAAGTGTTTTGATCATAAATGGATGCTGTATCTTGTGGAAGGCTTTTTCTGTATCTATTGACATGATCATATGATTCTTAATTTTTAATTTGTTTGTGTGCTGTATCACATTAATCGTTTTGCATATGTTGAACCATCCCTGTGCCTCTGGGATGAAGCCCACTTGATTGTGCTATACGATCTTTTTAATATGTTGCTGTGTTCAGTTCACTAGCATCAGTGTTCATGAGAGATATTGGTTTGTAGTTTTCTTTTTTTGTGTTATCCTTACCAGGTTTTGGTATCAGAGTAATATTGGCCTTAGAAAATGAGTTGGGACATGTTGCCTCCTCTTTGATTTTTTGGAAGAGTTTGAGAAAGATAGTTATTAAATTTTCTTTGAATGTTTGGTAGAATTCACTGATGAAGCCATCTGGTCATAGACTTTAAATTTTTGGTAGGTTTTTGATGATTGTTTCAATTTCTATACTGCTGATTAGTCCATTTAGATTTTCCAGATATTCTTGATTCAATCAAGGAAGATTGTATTTTTCTAAATGTTGGTCCATTTTTTATTACATATTTTTTCATACTATTCTTGCAAAAAAAATATTTATTACATATTTTTTCATACTATTCTTGCATGAGCATGTCAGTCATAATTTCCTCTCTTTCATCCCTGATTTTATTTATTTGTATCCTTTCTCTTTCTTTTTTAGTAAGTCTAGCCAGGGGTTTGTCAATTTTATTAACCATCTCGAAGAACCAGCTCCTTGTTTTATTTATGTTTTGTATTGTTTTTTGTTTGTTTGTTGTTTTCTATTTCATTTATTTCTGCTCTAATTTGATGTTTTCTTTCATTCTGCTGACTTTAGGCCTCATTTGCTTTTCTTTTTCTAGTTTTTTAAAGATGAAGCGTTAAGTTGTTTATTTGGACCCTTTCTTGTTTGGGGAGATAGGTCTGTAATGATATGAACTTTCCTCTTATGACAGCTTTTGCCATGTCCCAAAAGATTTGATATGTTGCACTATCACTATCATGTATCTCTTCATCTCTTTTTTATTTCTTCTCTGACCCAGTTGTTCTTTAGTAGCATGTTGTTTAATCTCCATGTATTTGTGGTTCTTCCTGATTTCTTTTTGCAGTTGATCTCTAGTTTCAAAGCATTGTGATCAGAGAATGAAGTTGGTATTTCAACCCTCTTATATTTGTTGAGGCTATCTCTGTGACCCAGTATGTGGTCAATTCTTGAGAATGTTCCATGTGCACTAGAGAAGAATGTATAAGCAGCTGTTTGGGGATGGAAGGCTCTGTAAATGTCAATATGTCCAGTTGTTCTAATGTGTCATTTAAGGATGTTATTTACTTTTTGATTTTCTGTTTGGATGATGTGTCCATATCCTGCAGGGAGTATTTATGTCCCCTGCTACAATAGTGTTTTGGTCTGTTTCTCTCTTTAGTTTTGTTAGTAATTGCTTTACATATGTCGAGGCTCCATGATTGAGAGCATAGATATTAATAAGTGTTATGTCTTCTTGGTGCATGATTCCTTTTATCATTATGAAGCGTCTCTCAGTATCTTTCTTTATATTTTTTATTTTGAAGTCTATTTAGTCTGATATCAGTACCATGACTCTCGCTTCTCTCTGAATGTCATTTTTTGAAATATCATTTTCCACCCTTTCACTTTGAGTCTATATTTGTCTTTGGAATTGAGGTGTGTCTCTTGGAGGCTGCATATGGTTGGGTGTTGTTTTTTGATCCATTCTGCAACTCTGCCTTTTTATTAGTGAGTTCAGTCCATTTACATTTAGGGTGATTATTGAAATATGAGGTCTTCTTATATTTTATCTTTTTATCTTTTGCTTTCTGGTAGCTCTGTGTTTCTGTTGCTTCCTTGTCCTTGTGTTTCTGTTTTCTTTATTTTGGTTGGCTTTTGTGAGTTTTCTCTCTGGTTCTTCTTGTTTTATGTTGTCTACTTCATTTCTGAATCTTTGGTGTGTGGTTACCATTACAAATATGTAAAGGATAATTGTGTATATATATAGTCATCCATTTTCTTCTGTGTCTGTCTTATTTCCATCCCCCTTTGCAAATTTGGATCTTCAAATCATCCCCTTTTCAGTCATTATTGTCTCAATTTGTCTCTATGTATGCTGAATGTTCATTACTATCTTGCTATACCAATTCTCTTCTTATTGTTTAAGTTTATCATGCCCTGTTCTTAGTAAGGGTTGCACTCCTCTGCTTCTATTTGCCTGATAGTCATTGTACTCCTAATTATGTATTTTTGTTTGTTTGTTTTAGATGAGCTGACACTTTTCAGTATTTCCTGTAGTGCAGTTCTTGTAGTGGAGAATCTCCTCAATTTTTGTATGACTGGAAATGTCTTTATTTCTCCTTCATATAAAAGAGAGCTTAGCTGGGCACTTTACTCTAGGCTGGTAGTTCCTTTCACTTAATAGTTTAAAATTTGATTCCATTCCTTTCTGGCTTGTAAGGTCTGCATTGAGAAGTCCGATGATAATCTAATGGATTTTCCTTTATAAGTTACCATTTTCTTTTCCCTGGCTGCCCTGAGAATTCTGTCTTTGTTGTTGATTTTTTATTTTAATACAATGTGTTTTGGTGAAGGCCTCTTGGGGTTGAGTTAATTAATTGGATATTCTGTTGACTTCTTGAATTCCAAGCTCCAGCTCATTCCTTAGATTTTGGAAATTCTCATCAACTATTTGTATGAAAATGCTTTCTGGTCCCTGCTCCTTTTCCTCGCCTTCAGTATTGCCCATTATTCTCATGTTTCCTCTCCTGATGTTATCAGCTAGTTCTTGTCTTTCTCTTTCATTATTTTTCATTCTTTGGTTTCTCTCTTCTTCCTTTTATTTTATTCCTAGATTTCTGTCTTCGATATCTCTGATCCTTTCCTCCATTTGGCCAACTCTATTTCCCAAGCTTGCTATTCCATTTTTCAACTCTTAAGTGTACTCCTAAGTATATTATTATTTTTGGTGCTATTGTAAATGAAATTTTTATCTTAATTTCCTGTTTGAATAATTAGTTGTTAGTGTGTAGAAGTGCTACGGATTTTTGTATGTCGATTTTTAATTCTGCAACTTTGCTGAATTTGTTTACTGATTCTAACAGTTTCTGTGAACTTTTACTTTGTTTAATCTTAAAATGATAGAATTCTGCCATTCTTAGATTATATCCTAGATTTAAAATAAAATCTGCTTTGAGGCTAAAAATTGTATGCTTTAATGCTAATTCATTAAGGAGTGATGAGCAAAGTGAGGAATCTAGATTATCTCTCATGTTACCTGCTGGATGGCTGAAAATATGATAGA
Source organism: Pteropus medius (assembly GCF_902729225.1). Classification (NCBI taxonomy): domain Eukaryota; kingdom Metazoa; phylum Chordata; class Mammalia; order Chiroptera; family Pteropodidae; genus Pteropus; species Pteropus medius. The sequence continues at coordinate 722,895 of NW_024341288.1, read as the reverse complement.
CCTCAACAGCGAGAGAGAAATTACTGCTAGCAGAATGATTCATACACTTACTCTTTTTTTTAACGGTAGCAGTGTTTTATTGAGATCACCAGGAAAATATGCAAAGACAAGCAGCTTGGTTCACAATTCTTAATAGTGAAAAAATATAGGGAATGAAAGAAGGAGACAAAGAAGAAATAGTTAAAGAGATAGGTTGAGGCACAGAAGAAGATGAAGTTGCACAAACCAGTGGAAATGATAGTTTCAAGGAAATTATGGTAATTATGCCCCTTAAAGATGTTCACATCCTAATGTCCAGAACCTGTGAATGTGTTACCTTACATGGTAAAGGGGATTTTGCAGATGCAATTAAATTAATGGCTTTGACATGGGAAGAGTATCCTGAATTACTCAGGTGAGTCCAATGTAATCACAAGGGTCTTTAAAAGGAAAAGAAGATAGAAGAGGAGGTCAAAATGATGCAATGTGAAAAGAACTTAAACATTCCACTCCATTGCTGCATTTGAAAATAAAGGATCATGAGCCATAGAATGCAGGCATTCTCTAGAATCTAGAAAATTTAAGAAAATGAATTTTCCGATTGCATTTCTAGAAAGAATACAGCTCTAATGACACTGATTTTATCCTAGTGAGACCCGTGACAAACTTCTGACCTTTAGAACTGTGAGATAGTAAATTCGTGTTGTATTAAGCTACTAAATTGTGGTTATAGCAGCAACGGGGAATCAATACACAAGTTGTCTTCAATAAGGAAATAAGTAAAAAAAAAAATACTCCTTGTATTTTAACATGAAGAATTCATTGTTGACCTTAATTAGAGGAGTGTCATTAAACTGTTGGGGAAAAAAAGCCAGATGTGGGGAACTTAATATGATCAGGAATTAGAGAAATGCATGTGAGAAATGTTTGGATTAGAAAGAGAGGAAAGAGAACAGTGAGGAAACATGGCAGAGAGACATCCTCAGATCTCTCCCCCTGAAACAACAATAAGCTGAACATCTAAAACTCAACAAAAAACACCCAAACTGTACACCAGCACATCTGAATGTGGTATCTGCACATTAGAGCTACCACAAGTCAGAACCCCAGGTGTTGGGAGGTGGACTCAGAGAAATAAAGAAGCTGCCTCTCACAGCCACTGGAGCTCCTTGCAAGAGGAGGGGGAGGGGAGAAGGTGGGGCAACTTCCCTGATCAGCCTGCCAGGAACTGCTGGAACTTCTAGCAGCCAGCAGCAGGGCCCAGTCATGAGGGCAGAAAGCAGAGACGCAGGACAGGACCACAGAGAAAAACAGTTGATGTTTACTGGCCCTGGTTGCAAAACCAAGATTGACCCGCAGCCCTCAACTCCCAACACAGAGGCCCCTACCCCCATACCTTCCAAGACTGAACACCACAGAGCTCTAGGGGAATCTGAGCAAACTCTACCAAAACTGTTGCTAACACTGACAGGGACTGAAACTGAGAGTAGCAAGTGTGATTAAATATCTACAAGAAAATAAAAAAGACATTTAGGTTTTATATAAAGCAGAGATCCAAGAGGCTTAGACACCACCTACTGGAAACCAAAAGAAAAGCACCTTCTTTGCAGCAGGCTAAAGAGAGATCTTTATATAATAAATCTTTCTGGAAAAACAACAGAATACACTTCCATTAGCACCCAGCACAGAAATAGTACAGTAAACACCATAAACAACCAAGGTGACAAGGCATCTCAGAAAGAAAGAGAAAACTCTCCAGAAATTAAGCTTACAGACATAGAAACATGCAACTTAAATGACAGCGAATTCAGGATGGTACTTCTAAAAAACTCAAGGAGATCCAAAACAACTCAAATCAACAATTTCAGAAATTGAAAAAACAGCTAGATGAGCAGAGCAAGGAAATTGAAACCCTCAAAAGGAACCAAATAGAACTTCTGGAGATGAAGGACACACTTAACCAAGAAAATAGAAAACTCATACACTAATAAAACTAAAGCATGCATAAATAAATGGAAAGACAACCCATGTCCATGGATCAAAATAATTAATACTATTTAAATGTCCAAAATATCCAAAGTAATCTATAAAATCAATATAATCCATAGCAAAATTCCAGTGGGATTTTTCTATAGAAAAAGAAAAAAAAATACAATTCTAAAATTTATGTAGAATCACAAAAAACCACAAATAGCCAAAGCAACTTTGAGTAAGAAGAACAAAGTCAGAGGCATCATACTTCCTAAGTTAAAAGTACATTACAAAAGTACAGTAATCAGATACATGAGGAAGATGGAGGACTAGGTAAAAGCAGGGTTCCTCTCCTCCCAGGACTGCATTGAAATTACAACCAAATTATAAAATAATCAATGTGGAGAATCATCTGAAGTCCAGCTGATCATAACACCTACATCTGATAATATAAAGGAGCCACATCGAAGCCAGAAGGAGGAGGAAAGTCGCTAATCGAGCTGGACTCACATCCGCAGGTGGAGAAGGACCATCGGGAGGGAGAACGAGGCTGTAGAGGCTTTCCTGAAGGAGAGGGGTGTCCTGGTCTCATCTGGGGGCTCCGCAGCCCAGAGTCCCAGCCCACGGAAAGGAGATTCCAATAACTCTGACTGTAGAAACCAGAGGGGATTCTGGCCACCTGGGTGGGACAGAAAGAGACTGAACCCCTAGACGTCCTTTTGAAGGACCACACAAAGGATTTCTGAACTGCAGATATCCACCCGGGTCACCAGTGGTGGGTTAGAGGCTCATGCAGGATTCATTCTGAAAAAGTTTGCATTACCTGGCATCAGAATGAGGGCTGGAATGGCCACCATCATTGTGCCCTGCTACAGGGTAATCTATAGACCATACCAGTTTGATTGTGCAGACCCTTCCCACAGAGCCATTAGGAAGCAGACTGCCCAGGAGAGTTGTTGATGGATGGCTTCCAATCCCTGCTCTGAGTGATTCAGGACTAAGTATTCACAGTGGGTGGCCATCGCTGTAAGTGACATTTCCAATCCCAGCAGCCAGCCTTTAAAGTTACATTTCCATTCCCAGAAGGTGACCGGCATTGTGAGCTGCATTTCAGAGATAAGGTTAGGCAGATCACTGCCGCCAACATGAACTTGGGTGGATATCGGGGACTTGTGGGTCAGTCCCAGACAGCAGCTGGTCTTGCTGTGATCTGGGACTTCTGTGGGAACTCACTACAGTTACCAAATCTGCAGCAAGACTGAGGCTATATTGATCTGACTGCCACTGTTTCTCTGAGATCCCACCCCAATCTATTCACAAATTTCCCCAGGTGGCCCATTGACAGTGAACTGTCACAGCGCTGCTCTTCTCCTCCCCTGATCTCCTAATCCACACAGGACAAACTTTGGCTGACACAGAATGGGCACTGCATGGAAATCAACAGCAGGAAGACCTTTGCTGCAAGAGTTGCAATATTGTGCCTGGGGATCACAGGGACTGCCCTGACAGCAGCTGGTCTCACCATGATCTTTGCCTACAGTGGAAACACCCAGGCACAGAAGTTACAGCAAAACTTAGGCTATATTGGCTGAACGGACCTTGTCTCCCTGAGATCCCACTTCATCCAAGCCACAAAGTGCCTGCAGCTCATTGACAAGCAGCCTCTGTGCCCTGCTTGGCTCTGGAATTGAGCAGTTAGTGCAGGAAACAGACTTTGGCTAGTGCACTGAGCGTATTTCGAAGAAAACAGTTGTGGACAGACCACTGCCATCTGAACGAGCTGTAATATCTCTTAAGGGGATTGCATGAGTCTGTTCTGAACTGACAGACCTTGATTCCCTGACAGTCCTTGATTCCCTGAATACACAAAGTGCCCACTGCACATTAATAGGCAGTTGCTCCTGTTCCAGGGTAGTGCTTTTAGTCCCAGGGTGGGGAGCAGCTGACCTTGATATAAGTGGAAACTTGTACAACAAGCCACATAGAGACAGCATGGGCACATAAACTGACACTTCGGTGGCAGGGGAAGTTTGTTCAATAGACCCAGAAAACTCCTAGGGTCCTCGCACCACCCAACATGCATACCACCCAGAGGCTCATCCAGTTTCAGAGACTTACAGGCAATGGATAAGCAGTATCAGGCCTTGAGAAGCACTGATCCCTCTGCTAAACTGCCACATGTCAGGGACAGGGGATAACCGAGAGCTGCCTACAGCATTGTCTCTTTCACTTACTTATAGATCCAGCATACACAACAACCATCAACGAATCGCTTTGTAGTTCTCACTGGGTAGCCCTGAGCAATCAAAAGCAGCAGCTACCTTGGCCTATGGGAGAGCCTCTCCCAAGGGGCCACAAAAATCTGGAGGCTGGCACCAGACCACAACAGAGCAACTCCTGACTAGTTCCAGTAGTGATACACACAAAGAGTGGTCGCAACAAGTACACAGCCTGCTAGGGCAAATCCCACTCAGTGGGGGGTTAACCCACATGCAACAGCTCTTATCCTGAGGATGCAGCCAATTCCCACAATTACTCAGCCTGAACATTAATCCCACCCACTGATCCACTAACAACAATAAAGGCTTTGCGACAACAGATGATCATACACTTCCTGCACAAAGTCATGTCCACAGCCCCCAGCAAAGAGATCAGGGAGAGTGCGCCACTGGACCACACAGGACACCTTCCACGTTAGGTCATCTGTCAAGGCTGAGAGATGAAACAAGTATTCCTGACACATAGAAAAGAACACAGAGAAGCTAATAAAATGAGAAAACAAAGAAATATCCCACAAATAAAACAACAGGAGAAAACTCCAGAAAATAAGCTAAATGAAACAGAGGCAAGCAACCTACCAGAGACAGATTTCAGAATAATGGTTATAAGGATGCTCAGCAAACTTATGGAGAGAATGGATCAGCACAATGAGAACCTCAACAGCATATAAAAAAGACATAGAAACCATAATAAAGAACCAGATAAAAATGAGGAATACACTAGAAGGATTCAACAGTAGATTGGATGAAGCAGAAGATCAAGTCAGTGAATTGGAAGACAAGGTAGCAGAATACACCCAATCAGAACAAAAAAAGAAAAAATAATTTAAAAAATGAGGACAGTTTAAGAGACCTCTGGGACAACATGAAGTCTAAAAATATCCGAATCATAGGAGCACCTGAAGATGAAGAGAGAGAGAAAGAGATTGAGACTCTATTTGAAAAAATAATGACAGAAAACTTTCCTAACCTGGCAAAGGAATTAGACATACAAGTTCAGGAAGCACAAAGAGTCCCAAACAAGAATTCAAACATACCTACACCAAGACACATCATAAGTAAAATGCCAAAGGTCAAAGACGAAGAGAGAATCTTAAAAACAGCAAGAGAAAGGAAGCTGCACCCCCATAAGAATGTCTGCTGACTTTTCAATAGAAACTTTGCAAGCCAGAAAGGAATGGCAACAAATATTCAAAGTTATGAAAAACAAGAATCTGCAACCATGGATAATCCACCCAACAAGGCTTTTGATTAAAATAGAGGGTGAGATAAAGAGCTTTCCAGACAGGAGAAAGCTTAAGGAATTCATCACGAACAAGACAGTATTATAAAAAGTGTTAAAGGGTCTTCTGTAAAAAGAGAAGGGGTAAAAAAGAAAATAGAAATAACAAATATGAATTATAAAATGGCAGTAACAATGTACCTGTCAGTAATCACTTTAAATGTAAATGGATTAAATGCTCCAATCAAATGACATAGGGTAAGCGAATGGGTAAGAAAACAAGACCCATGCATATGCTATCTACAAGAGATCCACCTCAGATCAAAGGACACTCACAGACTGAAAGTAAGGAGATGGAAAAAGTTATTTCACAAGAATGGAAATGAAAAAATAGCTGGGGTAGCAATACTTATATCATATAAAATAAACTTTAAAACAAAGGCTATAGTAAGAGATAAAAAGGGGGGGCATTACATAATGATAAAGTGTTCGATATATCAAGAGGATATAATTCTAGTAAACATATATATGCACCCAACATAGGAGAGCCTACATACATAAAGCAATTTTTGACTGACATAAGAGGAGAGATGAATAGTAATACACTCATAGTAGGAGACTCTGACACCCCAATGACACCAATGGACAGATCTTCCAGGCAAAGAATCAACAAGGAAACAATGGGCCTGAAAGATTAACTAGAACAGATCAACTTAATAGATATTTTCAGAGCATTTTACCCCAAAGCAGCAAAATATACATTCTTCTCAAGTGCACATGGAACATTTTCAAAGGTAGACCACATATTAGGACACAAATCAAGTCTTAATACATTTAAGAAGATTGAAGTCATACCAACTGTCTTCTCTGATCACAATGGTATGAAACTGTATATCAACTACAAGAAAAAAAAAAGGAAAATATACAAACACATGGAGGCTAAATAACATGCTACCAAACAATGAATGGGTTATTAATGAGATCAAAGAAGAAATCAAAAGATACGTAGAGACAAATGAAAATGAAAACACAACGGCTCAAAATTTATGGGACACAGTGAAAGCAGTCCTAAGAGGGAAATTCATAGCAATACAGGCCTACCTCAAGAAACAAGAAAAAGCTCAAATAAACAATGTAACCTTACAGTTAAAAACTAGAAAAAGAACAGCAAACAAAGCCCCAAAGAAAAGAAGAAAGAAAATAATAAAGATCAGAGCAGAAATAAATGAAATAGAGTCTAGAAAAAAAATGCAAAAGCTTAATGAAACCAAGAGCTGGTTCTTTGAAAGGATAAACAAAATTGACAGACTCTTAGCCAGACTCATCAAGGAAAAAAGAGAGAGGACTCAAATAAATAAAATCAGAAAGGAAAAAGAAGAAATAACCACCAACTCCACAGAAATACAATGGATCATAAGAAAATACTACTAGCTATTAAACACCAACAAATTGGACAATCTGGAAGAAATAGACATATTCCTAGAAACATGCAGGACTGAGTCAGGAAGAAATAGAAAATCTGAATTGACCAATTACCATCAATGAAATAGAATCAGTAATCAAAAACAATAGTCCTGGACAAGATGTCTTCATAGGCGAATTTTGCAAAACACTCAAAGAGGAATTATCACCTATTCTTCTCAAACTATTCCAAAATATTCAAGAAGAGGGAAGGCTCCCTAATTCATCATTACCTTGATTTCAAAACCAGGCAAAGATATTACAAAAAGAAAAGAAAAGAAAAAAGAAAATTATAGACCTATATCTCTTCTAAGCATTGATTTAAAAATCTTCAACAAAATAATAGCAAACCAATTTCAGCAATACATTAAAAATATCATACACCATGATCAAGTTGGATTTATTCTTGAGATGCAAGGTTGGTTCAATATCCTCAAATCAATTAATGTGATACACCACATTAACGAAAAAAACCATATGATCATATCAGTAGATGCAGAAAAAGCATTTGACAAAATCCAGCATCCATTTATGATAAAAACTCTCAGCAAAGTGGGAATAGAGGGAACACTATATGATTTCACTTCTATGCGAAGTCTAAGGAATAAAAAGAAAAAATTAATCAAAAAAAGACAAATATAATGGACAATTTGGTGATGGACAGAGGGGAGGGGGGTTGGAGGGCTTGGAGAATGGGGTGAAGCATTAAAGAAGTATAAATTAGTATTTGATAGTTGGGCTCAGGGATGGGGAGCACAGCAGAGGGAATGCAGTTAGCATTAATATGATGGTTAAGTGGAGGGCCAGGGGAGGGAGAGAGCAATTGAAGGGATCGTTTTATGAACAGTATAGATGTCTAAACAATGTACTGTACACTTGAAACTAATTTAAATAAATAATTTTTTTAAAGTACAGTAATCAAAACAGACATATAGAGCAATGGAAAGAAGAAAGAACTCAGAAATATACTCACACGTATATGATCAACTGATATTTTACAAGGGTGCAAAGAATAGAAAATTGGGGAAAATAGTCTCTTCAATAAATGATATCCACATGCAAAGGAATGAAAGTGGGCCCTAACACTATATCATGAACCAAATAAACTCAAAATGGAGTAAAAACCTAAATGTGAAATGGTAAAACCCTGTTTGTTGGGCGGTAGACTGAGAGATACAATGAAGCCGCTCTCACTGACAGAGCTCCCTGAAAGAGGAGGGGCAGGGGAGAAAGTGTGGTGAGCTCCCTGAACAGCCCTACCTAAGAGTGTTGTGAGCCCCACGTGTCCAGCGGCAGTGCCCAGTTATCAGGGCAGAAGGCAGAGAAATGGGCATGGCAGAAAAGCGGGGACAGCAGAGAAACAACAGTTGATTTTTACCAGCTGCGGTGGCAAAACAGAGGCTGAGCCACAGCTCCCATCCCCAAACCCAGAGGGCCCCAGCCTGAATATCCTCTGAGACTAATCACCAAGGAGTCCCAGGAGAATCTGAGCGAACACTACCAAAACTGTTGCTAACACTGACAGGGACTGAGACTGAGGGTAACGAGCATAATTAAACATCTATAAAAAAAAATTAAAAAAAAAAGACTGTTAACACTTTATATAAAGCAGAGATCCAAGAGGCTTAGACGCCACCTCCTGGAAATCAAAAGAAAAACACCTTCTTTGCAACAGGCTAGGGAATATTACATAATAAATTTTCTTTTGGGAAAAAAACAACCCAGAACGCACTTCCATTAATGCCCAGGCAGAGAAATAGTCCATTAAACACCATGAACAACCAAGGTGACAAGGCATCTCAGAAAGAAAGAGAAAAATCTCCAGAAAATAAGCTTAAAGACATAGAAATATGTGACTTAAATGACAAATAATTCAAGATAGTACTTCTGAAAATACTCAATGAGATCCAAAACAACTCAAAATAATAATTTCAGAAATTGCAAAAACTAGATGAGCAGAATAAGTTCTTTAGCAAGGAGATTGAGACCTACAAAAAAAATAAGACCTTCTGGAGATACAGAACACACAGCAAGACTAGAAAAATGAAATAAAATGCTTGGGAAATAGTAGAGTCTACCAAATGGAAGAAAGGATCGGTGATATTGAAAACAGAATTCTAGAAATACATCAGAAAAAAGTAGAAAGAACCCAAAGAATAAAAAATAATGAAAGAGAAATACAAGAACTAGCTGAAACCATCAGGAGAAGAAACATAAGAATAATAGGCATTCTAGAAGGGGAGGAAAATGAGAAGGGATCAAAAAGCATTTTCAAACAAATAGTTAATGAGAATTTCCTAAATATAAGGAACGAACTGGAGCTTGGAATTCAAGAATTCAATAGAACACCCAATGATCTCAATCCAAAAAGGCCTTCTAAAGGCACATTGTATTAAAATTATTAAAGGTCAACAACAAAAACATAATTCTCAGTGCAGCCAGGGAAAAGAAGATGGCAACCTATAAAAGAAAACCCATTACATTGTTGTCGGACTTCTCAGCAAAAATCTTACAAGCCAAAAAGAAGTGGAATCAAATATTCAAACTGTTAAATGAAAGGAACTACCAGCCTAGAATAATGTATCCAGTTAAGCCCTCCTTTAGACATGAAGGAGAAATAAAGACCTTTCCAGACATATAAAAATTGAGAGACTTTACACTACGAGGCCTGCATTACAGAAAATTTTGAAAGGGGTCAGCTCACTTAAAACAAACTGACAAAAAATATATATATAATTAGGAGTAAAGTGACTAGCAGGTTGATAAAAGCACAGGAGGGCAACCTTTCTAAGAAGAGGACATTATAAGCTTAAATCATGAGATTTCCTATAACAAGATAGTAATAAATGTTTAGCATACATAGGAACAACTTGAGACAACAATGACTGAAAAGGGGAGTATTCAAAGATCCGAATTCGCAAAGGGGAATGGATATGAGGCGCACATAGAAGAAAAGGGACAACTGTATGTATGTGTGTGTGTATCTATATGTGCATATATATACATACACACACACACACACACACACACACATACACACACACATATATATATCTTTTATATATTTATAATGGCAACTGCATACCAAAGATTCAAAACTGAAGTATATAACATAAAACAAAAAGAACCAGAGGGAAAACTCACAAAAGCCAACCAAAATAAAGAAAACAGATGCACAAGGACAAAGAAGCAATGGAAACACTGAGCTACCAGAAAGCAAAAGATAAAATGACTATAAGAAGATCTCATATTTCGATAATCACCCTAAATGTAAATGGACTGAATTCACCAATAAAAAGGCACAGAGTTGCAGAATGGATCAAAAAACAAAATCCAACCATATGCTGCCTCCAGGAGACACATCTCTGCTCCAAAGACATATATAGACTCAAAGTGAAATGGTCAAAAATTACATTTCAAGCAAATGGCATTCATAAAGAAAAACAGGAATAGCAGCACTAATGTCGGCTGAAATAGAATTCAAAATAAAAAATATGAAGAAAGATACTGAGGGAGACTTCATAATGATAAACAAAATCATGAACCAAGAAGACATAACACTTATTAATATGCTCCCAATCAGGGAATATGTAAATATGTAAAGCAATTAATAACAGAAGGGAGAAACAGACCAAAACACTATTGTAGCAGGGGACATAAATACTCCCTGCAAGATATGGACACATCATCCAAACAGAAAATCAAAAAGTAAATAACATCCTTAAATGATACATTAGACCAACTGGGCATAATTGACATATACTGAGCCTTCCATCCCAAAACAGCTGCTTATACAGTCTTCACTAGTGCACATGAAACATTCTCAAGAATTGACCACATACTAGGACACAGAGATAGCCTCAATAAATATAAGAGGGTTGAAATCATACCAACCGTATTATCTGATCATGTAAAAAGAAAGCTGAAAGAAATACAAATATATAGAGATTAAACAACATACTACAGAAGAATTACTGGGTCAAAGAAATGAAAAAAGAATCAAGAAATACAGAGAAATGAAAGATAGTCAGAATACAAAATGATAGTCATCATCAAAACATTTGGGACATGGCAAAAGCTATCATAAGAGAAAAGTTCATATCATTACAGGCCTACCTCCAAAAACAAGAATGAGCCCAAATAAACAACCTAATGCTTCATCTTAAAAAAATAGAAATAGAAGAACAAATGAAGCCTAAAGTTAGCAGAAGGAATGAAATAATCAAAATTAGAGCAGAAATAAATGAATTGAAAACAAAATCAAATAGAAAAAATAAATGCAACAAAGAGCTGGTTCCTTGAGAAAGTTAATAAAATTGACAAACTTCTGGCTAGACTCACTAAAGAAAAAAGAGAAAAGACAAAAATAAACAAAATCAGGGATAAAAGATGAAATTACAATAGATACTGCAGAAATACAAAGAATCATACAAGGATAATATAAAAAAAGTATATAACATCAAATTTAATAACCTAGAAAAAAATGAACCAGTACTTAGAAAATTATGATTTTCCTAGAGAGAATCAAGAATATCTGGAAAATCTAAATAGACTAATCAGCAGTATGGAAATTGAAACAATCATCAAAAACCTACCAAAAATTTAAAGTCTAGGACCAGATGGTTTCATCAGTGAATTCTACCAAACATTCAAAGAAAATTTAATAACTATCTTTCTCAAACTCTTCCAAAAAATCAAAGAGGAGGCAACATGTCCCAACTCATTTTCTAAGGCCAATATTACTCTGATACCAAAACCTGGTAAGGATAACACAAAAAAAGAAAACTACAAACCAATATCTTTCATGAACACTGATGCTAGTGAACTGAACACAGCAACATATTAAAAAGATCGTATAGCACAATCAAGTGGGCTTCATCCCAGAGGCACAGGGATGGTTCAACATATGCAAAACGATTAATGTGATACAGCACACAAACAAATTAAAAATTAAGAATCATATGATCATGTCAATAGATACAGAAAAAGCCTTCCACAAGATACAGCATCCATTTATGATCAAAACACTTAACAAAATTGGAATAAAAGGAAAGTACCTTAACATAATAAAGGCCATGTATGACAAACCCTCATCCAACATTATACTTAATGATGAAAAACCAAAAACCTTCCCTCTAAGATCAGGAACAAGCAAGTCTGTCCACTATTGCCACTCTTATTCAATATAACATTGGAGGTCCTAGCGAGTACAATAAGGCAAGAGAAAGATTTAAAAGGCATCCAAATAAGAAACAAAGAAGTCAAACTGTCACTATTTGCAGATGACATGATTCTCTATATAGAAAACCCTAAAGAACACCACTAGAAACAATAAGCAATTACAGTAAAGTTTCTACCAACATTAAAAAATTTATAGTGTTCCTATAGTCTACTAATGAAGCATCAGAAAAAGAAATGGAAAAAATAATTTCTTTTGCAATTACAACAAAAGGAATCAAGTACCGAGGAATAAATCTAACGAAACATGTTAAAAGACCTATCTAATGAAAACTATAAGACCCTATTAAAAGAAATCGAAGAAGATACAAAGAAATGAAAAAATATTCCATGTTCTTGGAGTGGAAGAATCAACATAATTAAAATGACCATATTGCCTAAAGCATTATACAGATTTAATGCAATCTCCATCAAAACCTCATCAAAATCGGCAATTTTTAAGGAAATAGAACAAAAAATCATCGGATGTGGACGTAAGCACAAAAGACCCTGAATCGCCAAAGCCATCCTGAGAAAAAAGAACGAGGTTGGAGGCATCACTCTACCTGACTTCAAATTATACTACAAAGCGACAGTATTCAAAACAGCATGGTATTGGCAGCAAAACAGAAACACGGACCAGTGGAACAGAGTCGAAAGTCCAGAAGTAAACCCATGTTTATACGGGCAAATAATTTTCAACAAAAAAGCATACAGTGGAGAAAAGAAAGCCTCTTCAATAACTGGTGCTGGGAAAATTAAAAGGCCACCTGCAAAAGAATGAAAGTAGACTGCTGTCTATGACCACACACCAAAATTAACTCAAAATGAATTAAAGACCTAAATATAGGACCTGAGACAATAAAATGCAGAAAAGAAAACATAGGAACTAAACTCAAGAATCTTGAACTTAAAGAGGGTTTATGAACTTGAACTCAAAAGCAAGGAAAGTAAAAGCAAAAATAAATGAATGGGGCTACACCAAATTAAAAAGTTTCTGCCCAGCAAAAGAAACCATCGACAAGGTAAAGAGACAACTATCTGAATGGGAAAATATATTTTCAAGCAGTGCTTCCAATAAGGGCCTAATATCTATAATATACAAATAACTCATACAACTCTGTAACAACCAAAAAAAAATAAACAATCCAATCAAAAACTGGGCAGAGGATCTGAACAGACATTTCTCCCTAGAGGACGTACAAAAGGCCAACAAATATGAAAAGATGCTCAACATCACTAGCTATTAGGGGAATGCAAATAAAAACCACAATGAGATATCATCTCCCACCTGTTAGAATGGCTATAATCAACAGGACAAGTGATAACAAATGTTGAAGAGAATGTGGAGAAATAGGAACCCTCATACACTGCTGTTGGGACCGCAAATTGGTACAGCCATTATGGAAAACAGTATAGAGGTTCTTCAAAATACTAAGAATTGATCTACCATAGACCCAGCAATGCCTCTACTGCGTATTTACCCGAAAGACTTGAAAACTCATACCAAAAAGATATTTGCACACCGATATCCATAGCAGCATTATTCACAGTGGCCAGGACATGAAAGTGGCCAAAATGTCTTACAATCAATGACTGGCTAAAGAAGCAGTGGTGTATATATATATACCTCATCTCAGCCATAAGAAGAGATGAAATACTGCCAGTTGCAACAACATAGATAGACATTGAAATAATCGTACTAAGTGAAATAATCCAGACAGAAAAGTTTGAAATCACATGATATCACTTATATGTGGGATATAAACCTAAAAGCAACAAATGAACAGGACAAGTAAACAGAGTCTCATGGACATGGACAATGGACTAATGGTTACCGGAGGGGAGGGTTAAGGGAGGAGGGGGGTAAGTAAAATGTTAAAAAAATAAAATAAAGTAAATAACCAGAAAAAAATTTTTATGGCACTGTAAAGCCTCATTATGAGACCACACAGAAAACGATTTGTAGCAACAGAACCCTTTACGCAAGCTCACCAGACACCAATAGGAAGTATCTTTCTAACCTGTTCCCTCTACTTCATCCATTTCCCCTACAGCTAAGACCACATATTCATTTTTTTGGGTTACACCATAGCCAATTGAGTGACATATCTTTTCCAGAATGTAATCTCCTTTTTTGCCTGTACAGACACCGCAACATTCCTGGATCAGACAATGCTGGGCTCCCACCCAAGCTCTAACATTTAGCAAATGTGCAACTTTTGGCAAGTTACTTAACCCCACTATGCCTCAGTTTCCCAATATTGAGTGTTTTATATACATCAAGTGATGTTAAATGTTCAACTTTTATTTTTCATTTAGTGCACTCAACAATTTATTATTATTATTATTATTATTAATTACCATCATTATTTTGTAGATTGTAAAACAGAACTCATAAAAGTAAAACCATTTGCTCAGAATCATACAGTTAATGTGTGTTAGAGCTGGACTAATTCATGCCTTACAGAGATACATTAGGGATCAAATGGCTTACTAATGTGAATCACTAAACATACATCTCGGCACGCAAGAAACAAATAATCAGGACACCTTCTTATTAATTAAGAGTGTTATCAGAGATACTGAGTACAAATTCCATTTCTGTCCAAGATAAACTCAGGGATATGTCTTACCTTTGAATCTGAAACAACAAAAAAACAACAAACAGACAAAATACATTAAATGTTTTCAAAACTCTAGACATCAAACAATAAAAGAAAGCTATGACTGAGAGATAAGAATAAACTAGGCAAGTTCTAGAATCCCCTAACTTACTGTTTGATGGACTTTCCAGGGGACAGCACAGAGAGAGAGGACCCAGGAAAACCTTAATAGTCTCCTTAAGTGGACAAAACAGAACTGAGAGTTCACAGAAACCAAGGCATCTAGAGTTCATATGACAGTATGTAAAAGAGAGGAGTGATCATAAAGAGAAGCTCAGAGACCTGTATAGGTTTCCCTTCAAACATTCATAAGAATACTGATTAACACTTACATGCAAAGATACTACCTCAGGATAGAAAAAAAAGAACATCTGAAAAAGTAATACAAGAGTACCCAGTGCTCACATACGGCTGGCAATAGTGTTTTTTTCTCATTAGCCAGAGTGTAAAGCTTATAATTTGTAGGTCATTGAATAGACTACTCAGGAATGTTTTGCCTTGGTAGTGAGGAATAATAAGTGATAGATGAGGCACTGTTCCTGATGCACCTAACAAGATATAAAATTAAGCGTTAAATTTAATAAAATTTTTCCACTTGATTTAAATGTGCCAGAATAATAATCAAGAATATTCATAGGAATACAACGAAGATCTGGCACCCAACAAGATAAAGTTCACAATGTCTGTCATCCAAAAAAAAAAAAAAAAACTATCAGACGTACTAAGCAGCAAGAATACAGGATCCATACTTAGAAGAGAATAATTAATCAATAAATCAAGCCAGAACTGACACAAATATTAAAACTAGTAGACAAGAACATTTAAATAATTATTGTTACTTTATATATTTAAAATGGTAAATAGTGATATGGAAGATACAGAAAAAAACACAAACTGAACTTCAGAGATAAAAATTACAAAGTACTTACATACATACACACACACATTGGATGGGGTTAAAAAATTATTAGATGTAGTATTTTAAAACTTACTAAACTTAAAGACACAGCAATGGAAACTATCTAAACTATAACACACAGAGAACAAACACTGAAGAAAACATTAGTGAGTTATGGGACAATTTTAAGCAATACAATATTCATTTAATTAGAATCTCTGAAGGGAAAGGTAGAAAAAACATTTGAAACAACAAAAGCTAAAAAATTTCTGATTTTATTTAAATATATAAGTACACAGATCCAAAAATCTCAGTGGACCCCAAGAACAAGAAACAAACAAACAACAACAACAACAACAACAAAAACTACACCAAGCTCATCAAAAAAAAATTATTTAAAGCCATTAATAAAGCAGCCATAGAGGTAAAGAGAATACATGCCTATTCTAAATAGAGGAACAAATATAAGGATAATAGCTGATTTCTTATGGGAAAGTATGTAAGCAAAAAAGACAATGGAACAGTATCTTTAAAGTATCAAAAGAAAAACTATCAATATGCAATTCTACACCACAAAAAATATTTATAAAAAATACAAAGAAAATTAAGACTAATTTAAAAAATTTATCACAAGCAAACCCACATTACAAGAATGTTGAAAGATAGTCCTCAGTCAGAAAAAAAATGATACCAGAAGGAGATGTGGACCTAAAATAAGGAGTGACATGCAGAGGAGAAGGCAACTTTATAGGCAAAAATAAAATATTTTTGTTATTATTTATATCATTTTAAAGTTAATTGACTCTATAAGTAAAAACAATAACAATGCATTTGGGGTTTATAACATACATATAAAATAACAGCATAAAGGCTGAAATTAGTGAAAAAATATACTGCTGTATTTTCTTCAATTTAAATAATGTGTATAATATTGAAAATAGAATTGCTATATATTAAAGATGTATATTATTAGGCATCTATTAAATTTCTTATTATATGATCATATTGTTTCAAAACTATTATGCTACCATTATATGATATATTATCATATACTAATATTATACTATGATTTTTATATACTATACCATAGTACATAAAAGTAGTTTGTGATGGGTTAAAAAGTATGAAAAACTATAAAAATATGATAATAAAGTAAATAGTTATAGTTAATAAGCCAAAAAGGAAATAAAGTGAAATAACAAATGATATTCAATTAATAAAAACTAAGCAGAAAAGAAGGTTATGGAAAAAAAGAAGAGATGGGACAAATAAAAAGCAAACAGCAAGATGGTAGACATAAATCTAATCTCATTAGTAATTACATTAAATGTTAATTGTTCAAATAACCCAAATAAAAGTGGAAATTTTCAGACTTCATTATAAAGCAAGAATCAACTATATACTTACTACAACAAACTCACTTTAAGTATAAAGACACTAATATTAAAAGTAAAAGTATGGGAAATGGCATACCATGCTGACATTAGTGAAAAAAAAAAAACTTGTAGCTATTTTACATAGATTTCATGGCAAATCATACTACCAGGGGGAAAAAAGGTAATTTCATAGTTGTAAAATAATTAATTAATTGGGGTATATAATGATGCTTAACAATTATGCACCTAAAAATTCAGTTTCAAATACACTAAGTAAAAATTGATAGATGCAAGGAGAAATAGAAACACCTACATTATAAATGATTTTGACACCCTTTTCTGTGATTATTAGATCAATTAGATAAAGAGCAAATATAGAATATAAAAAGACTATCTACCATATTCAATTTGAATTTATTCCCGGGATGCAAGTTTGTTTCGATATCTGCAAGTCAATTAATGTGATATACCACATAAACAAACTGAAAGATAAAAATTATATAATCTTATCAATCGATGAAGAAAAAACATTTGAAAAATTCCCACAACCATTTATGATAAAAATTATCAGCAAAGTGAGAATAGAGAAAACATAGCTCAATATAAGAAAGGCCATAAATGATGAACCCTTAACTAATACATGAACAAGATAAGGATGTTCACTTTCACCACCTTTTCCAACATAGTATTGAAAATTCTAGCCACAGCAGTCAGACAAGAAAGAGAAATAAAAGGCATCCAAATTGGAAAGGAAGAAGTAAAACCATCATTATTTGCAATTTGCATGATACTATATAGAGAACCCTAAAGATTCTATCTAAAAACTATTAGAACTAATAAATAAATTCAATAAAGTAGTAGAATACAAAATTAATATTCAGAAGTTAGTTGCATTTCTGTACACCAATATCAAGCTATCATAAAGAAAAAATTAAGAAAACAATCCCATTAACAATTACATTAAAAATAAAATAACTAGGAATAATTTAACCAAGGAGTTAAAAGATCTCTACTCAAACTATGTCATTGAAGAAAGAAATTGAATAATACAACTAAATAGAAGCACATACTATGCTTATGAATAAGAAGAAGTAACATCATTAAAATATTCATACTAAAGATATTTGCACACCGATGTTCATAGCAGCATTGTTCATGGTGGCCAGGACATAGAAACAATCTAAATGTTCTATGATAGATGATTGGCTAAGGAAGCTATGGTACATATATATACAATAGAACATTACTCAGCCATAAGAAGATTACCATAGATGGACCTTGAGATAATCTTGCTAAGCGAAATAAGCCAGACAGAAAAAGTTGAAAATCACGTGCTATCACTTATATGTGGTATATAACCTAAAAGCAACAAACAAACAGGACAAATAAACAGAGACTCATGGACATGGACAATAGACTCGTGGATACCAGAGGGTAGAGGGTAGTAGTGACAGAAAGAAATCTATCTCTGGACGGGAACACACAATGCAATATATATGTGTGCATGTGTGTGTGTGTGTGTGTGTGTGTGTGTGTATGTACATACACACACCTATCCTCTCACATCTCCTCCTCCTCCTCCTCTCACCATCCCCATCAGCTCCTCACTGGTCGATCGTCATACAAACACCACCTGGTTCATCAACATAATCATTCTCACGTCATCAGTCTCAAAACAAAAAACAAAAGAAGGAAGGTCGGAAAAAGAGGGAAGGAGAATCAGAAGGAAGGAAGGAAGAAGGAAGAAAAAGGAAAAGGAAAAGGAAGGAAGAAGGAAGGAAGGAAGGAAGGAAGGAAAAGGAAGGAAGGAAGGAAGGAAGAAGGAAGGAAGAAGGAAGAAGGAAGGAAGGAAGGAAGGAAGGAAGAACAAGGAAGGAAGAATAAAAAAAAAAAAAAAAAAAAAAGGCATGCTTTTAAAAAAAAAAAATCTGGATAAATCTGAATTCCCTGCACTCCGGGGGTCCTTCTCACTCTCTGCCTCTGAGAGGAGCTCATGCTCTGTCTTTGGAGCATTACCCTTTTTTAAATAAACTTTACTTTTGATCCAAAAAAAAAAAAAAAGTACAAATTGATAGTTACAAATAGTCATGGAGAAAGAAAGTATAACATAAGAAATATAGCCAATAATATTGTAATAACTATGTATGGTGTTAAAGGAGTACTAAATTTATTGGGGTGATTACTTTTTGAGATATATAAATGTCTAATCACTATGTTGTACAATGAAACTAATATAGTATTGTATGCCAACTATTACTGAAAAATAAAAAATTATTATTAAAAAAATAGATTTCCAACTCTGTTCTACATCTTCTCCTTCAGGTACCTCTATGACAAGAATGTTTTTGCATTTAACTTTGTCACTTAGGCTCCTTAAAGTATTATATTATTCTTGGCTTCTTTTTTCTTGCCATTCTGATTGGGTGTCCTTGGTTTCCCCATCCTCTGTATTGATGGTTTGATCCTCTTCTTCATCCACTCTATTGATTCCCTCTAATATACTATTCATCTTAGATAATGTATTCTTCATTTCTGACTGGTTCTTTTATCATTTCCATTTTCATTTTTTATATTTTTACTTCTTTGTTAAAGTTCTCACTGAGTTCATCTACGCTTCTCCTAAGTTTATTGAGCAGCTTTATAATCAGTGGTTTGAACTCTGCATCTATGAGATTGCATGACTTCGTTATTCCTGGATCTCTGTTCTGTTCTCTCATATGGTTACTGCTTCTTTGTCTTCCCATTTTGGCTGCCTTTCTGTGTCTGTTTCTATGTGCTAAGCAAAGCTCCTAAGTTTCTCAGTCTTATTAGCGTAGCTTTGTGTAGTAGGTGTCCAGTGGCACAGTCCTGAGAGAGGTTCAGCTGCAGGCCAAGTTTAGCCCTACCGGTACCCCACTGGGGCCACCTGTTAAGATTCAGCAAGCAATCCACAGATGCTGTGCTTATAGTTGCCTCAAGAAGCCATGCCAGAAACCAAGGTCAGCTTCCACAGTGTGGGTCTCTGAGTTGCTCAGCAGGCGACACAGGACTCACCATGGACACAGCCGGGGTGGCTTGGGTAGTGCAGCAAGTTGTGGGAGGCAGAGTTTCAGGGAATCCTCTTGGCTGAGTGACTTCTGTTATCCAGTTGATGATGTCTCAGCTACGCATCTGCACACTGAGAAGGGGAAAGTCTCAACAGTGGAATAATGGATACCGCCGTCATTTCTGCCTGCCAGAAAGCCTCACCTCCAGCCCTCATCTGACAACTCAGTGTCCCCCTGTGAGTCCCTGGTGTCCTCTGAATAGCCATCATAGCACTGGTGCTCAGAGCAAGTGAGTTCGTAACTGCAAAAGTCTAGCCTGTTTAAGAGGATAGTACGCAGTTGTCACCTATAGCTCTTGCAGCCTTTGTCTCCTTGGGACCAAGCAACCTCACGTCTTCTTCATCTCCTACCTCCTACCGTTGCAGGGTGATTTCTTATTTATTTCTCTAGTTGTAGGGCTTCTGTTCCACTAGAACCCAGGCCACTCTGCTTACTTTTTGCTCTATGTTTCCACCACAACTTAGATGTGGTCCCGAGGGGATAAATAAAGCCTCTATCATCTATGCCATTTTGGCTGGTCAAAGTCTCTTGTTTTCTTAACCATTCAGCCACCCTATCTTTTGATTGAAGCATTTAATCCATTTATGTTGTTGCTAGATATGAAATTATTGCCATTTTAGTATTCATAATTTTGATCCTTTTTTCTTCTACTTCTTAAAGAAGTTCTTCTAACATTTCTTGTAATACTGGCTTAATGATGATGAACTCCTTTAGCTTTTTCTTGTCTGGAAAGCTCTTTATCTGTCCTTCAATTCTAAATAATAGCTTTGCTGGATGGAGTAACCTTGGTTGTAGATTCTTGCTTTATGTGGACCTCTTTGCATTCATCTTGTTTGGGACTCTTTGCCTCCTGGGCTTGTATGTCTATTTCTTTTGCCAAATTAGAACATTTTTTTCATTATTTCTTGAAATAGGTTTTCAAGTCTTTACTCTTTTTTTTCTCCTTCTGAAATCCCTATGATGCTAATGCTGATAAACTTGATGTTGTCCCAGAGGCCCCTAAAACTCATTAAACTCTCCACATTTGGGGGGATTGTTTTTTGTCTTTGTTGCTATTCTGATTGGGTGTTTTCTGCTACTTTATCTCTTAAATCACTGATTCAATCCTCCACTTCCTCTAATCTACTGTTAATTCCTCCTAAGGTATTTTTCATTTCAGTTATTGTACTCTTTATTTCTGATTCGTTTATTTGTATGTTTTCTATCTCTTTTTTAAATTTTTAAGTTCATCTACAATTCCCCTAAGTTCATTGAGCATCCTAATAACGAGTGTTTTGAACTCAGCATCTGATAGATTGCTTGTCTCTATTTTGTTAAGCTCTTTTTCTGGGCCTTTGTTCTGTTCTTTCACGTCAGATATCTTTTTTTGCTTTCTCATTTTGCCCGCCTACTTGTATTTGTCTCTATGTATTAGGTAGGGCTGCTATGTCTCCCAGTCTTAGCAGAGTAGCCTTATGTAGTAAATGTGCTGTAGGTTCCAGTGGCACAGTCTTCCCTGGTCACCTGAGCCGGGTGCTCCAGATATGTCCCTTGAGTGGATCGTATGTGTCCTTCTGTTTTAGTTGAGCCTTGGTTGTTGTTTTCTCATCAATAAGAGGGATTGTCCCTCAGGCTGATTGCTTGTGATGACTAGCTGTGACCAATGTCAGAGGTGTTGTGCAGAGGCTGACCCTACTAAGCAGGATTCACTTTAACAGGGCTCTGGTGACTACTCTGTCTGCCATTTATGTGTGTCATCCTCAGATGTGACTCTGGGCAGTGCTCTGACTCAGACCAAATCTGGCCACTGAAAGTGCAGGCCCCTCCTGTGAGGGGCCCTGCTGCAGACGAAGTTTAGCCTTAGCCTGTGTCCTGCTCATTGTTACCTGGCATAAGCCACCAAGCAATCTGCAGATGGCCGCCACCCATGCTGGGCTTGGCACTGCTTTGAGAGGCCAAACCACAAACTGAGGCTGGCTGCCACTAGTGCCAGGGTGAGGGCTGCTCAGCAAGTGGTATGGGGTATGCTGAGGCGAGATGCTGCTTATTTAGGTTTTGTGAACCTTTGAGATATTTTAGGAAAGTCCTCAACATGAACCAAGACAGGCCATTTGTATGAAAAATCCACTAGAATTAGCTTGGGTGGGCCCAAATGTTGGGAGGGGTGAGGTCTCAGGGAATCACCAGGGTGGAGCAACTAGTGTTAGCTACTTTGATAGAGACTCAGATATGGTACCCACATGACTTGTAAGCTGGGCTTGGTGGGAGTGGGGCGGGGGTGGGGGGTAGAGTTCAACAAAAGAGCAATGCCCTCTTCCAGCACTTCTGTCTGGGAGAAAGCTGTCACTCCAGCCCTCATTTTCCTGTATTTCTCTGGCATCTCTTTGAGCTGCTTCTCCAGCTCTAAGCTCAGAGCGAGCAAGTTCATTAGCAATAAGTCTGCACACGGGCTCCTTAAAAGGAAAGTCTGTGATTCCCTCAGCCCTCTGTCTCACTTAGCCACAATCTACCTTCGTTTTCACAGACAGAAGTTGTAGGGACATCTTTTCCTAGCACTGGAACCCTGGGCTGGGGAACCAGGTATGGGGTCGGGACTCCTCACTCCTCTGCAGCTGAGATATTTCTTTGAATCCTCAACTGCCACAAGTGAGTGTGAGACCAGTTCGTTTCACATCTCCAACCATTCTACCAGTCTCAAGGTGGCCTTTTTTGTATGTTCTAGTTGTAGGACTTCTGTTCAGCCCGACTCCAAGTAACTCCCAATGATGGTTCTTCTATACTTGAGTTGTAACTCTAATGTGGTTGTAGGAGGAGGAAAGCGCAGCATTTATCTACTCTACCACTTTGACTTAAAGTGTAACTTTACATCTTAAGGATGTAGAAAAATAACAAACTAAATTTAAAGCTAGCAGAAGGATACCTTTTATTTCTCTTTCTTGTCTTATTGCTATGGCTAAGATTTCCAATACAATGTTGAAGAGGAGTGGAGAAAGTGGGCATCCTTGTCTTATTCCTGATCTTAAGGAAAATGCTTTTAGCCTTTCCCCATTGAGCATGATGTTAGCTGTAGGTTTGTCATGTGTGGCTTTTATTATGTTAAGCTATGTTCCCTCTATTTTCACTTTGACGAGAGTTTTTATCATGCATGGATGCTGTATTTTGTAGAACACTTTTCTACATCTATGATATGATCATATGGTTTTTATCTTTCGGTTTGTTAATCAATCACATTAATTGATTAGCAGATATTGTACCAACCTTGCATCCCAGGAATAAATCCAACTTGATCGTGGTGTATGATATTTTTAATGTATTGCTGAATTCAGTTTGCTAATATTTTGTTGAGAATTTTTGTATCAATATTCATAAGAGATAATGGCCTGTAGTTTTCTTTTTTGTAATATTTTTGGCTGGTTTTAGAATCAAGGTAATGGTGGCCTCATAAAAAAAGTTAGAGAGCCTTCCCTCTTCTTTAATTTTTTGGAATAGTTTGAGAAGAATAGGTGTTAATTCATCTTTGAATATTTGGTAAAATTCTCCTATGAAGCCATCTGATCCAGGACTTTTGTTTTTTGGAAAGTTTTTGATTACAGATTCTGTTTCATTGGTGGTAATCACTCAGTTCAGATTTTCTGTTTCTTCTTGACTCAGTCTTAGGAGATTGTATGTTTCTAGAAGTGCAACCATTTCTTCCAGATTGTCCAATTTTTTTGGCATATAATTGCTCATAGAAAGAAGTAAAACTCTCATTATTTGCTGATGACATAATACTATATAGAGAGAACCCTAAAGATCACCAAAAATCTGTTAGAATTCATCAATAAATTCAGTAAAGTAGTAGGATACAAAGTTAATATTCAGAAGTCAGTGGCATTTTTATACATCAAAAAGAGAAATGAAGAAAACAATTCCATTTACAGTTGCATCGAAAGACAATAAAATATCCAGGAATGAAATTTAACCAAGGAAGTAAAAGACCTGTTCTCAGAAAAGTAAAAGTCATTGAAAAAAAATGAAGAAGATACAAATAAATGGAAGTATATACTGTACTCATGGGTAGGAAGAATCAACATCACTAAAATGGCCATACTATCCAAAGCAATCTATAGATCCAATGCAATCCTTATCAAAATACCAATGGCAGTTTTCAAAGAGCTAAAACAAATAATCCTAAAATTTATATGAAACCATAAAAGAACTCATATAGTCACATAATCTTGAGAAAGAAGAACAAAGTTAGAGGTATCACACTACCTGATGTCAGACTATACTACAGTAATCCAAATGGCATGTTACAGGTATAAAAACAGATATATTGATCAATAAAACAGAATAGACAGCCCCAAAATAAATCCACACCTATATGTTCATTTAATACATGACAAAGGAGGCAAGAATATACAATGGGGTAAGGACAATCTCTTCAATAAATGCTCCTGGGAAAATTGGACAAATACGCACAAAAAAAAGATAAGAAAAGAAACTGGACCATCTTCTTACACCATATACAAGAATAAACTCAAAATGAGTTAAAGACTTAAATGCAAGACCCAAAACCATAAAACTTCTAGAAGAAAACAAAGGTAATAAACTCTCTGATTTGCTAACCGTAATTTCTTACTGTTAGCAGATATATTCTTCAGAGAAGGAAAACATAAGAAAAAATAAACAAATGGGACTACATCAAACTAAAAAGTTTTTGCACAACAAAGGAAACTATCAACAAAACAAAAAGACAACCGACTGAATGGGAGAAGATACTCACTTATGATACATCTGATAAGTGGTTAATGTCCAAAATATATAAAGAACTCATACAACTCAACAACAACAAAAATCCAATTAAAAAATGGGCAGAAGACCTGAACAGATATTTCTCCAAAGAGTAAATACAGATAGCCAATAGACATATGAAAAGATCTTCAAGGTCATTAATCATCAGAAATGCAAATTAAAACCACAATGAGATCACCTGATACCTGTCAGAATGGTTATCATCAATAAATCAAAGAACAAGTGTTGGCGAGGATGTAGAGAAAAGGGAATTCTTATACACTGTTGTTAGGATTGCAAATTGGTACAGTCACTATGGAAAACAGTCTTAAGGGTTCACAAAAAATTAAAAATGGATATACCTTTTGAACCAGCAATTGCTCTTCTGGATATTTATCCAAAGAAAACCAAAACAATAATTCGTAAAGATCTATGCACCCCTTTGTTCATGGCAGCACAATTTATAATAGGCAAGATATGGAAGCAACCTAAATGCCCATCAACAGACGATCGGATAAAAAAGTTATGGTTCATATGTACAATGAAATATTATTCAGCCATTAAAAAATGAAATCCTACCATTTGCAATGACATGGATGGACCTAGAGGTCATTATGCTGAGTAAAATAAGTCAGACAGAGAAAGATAAATACCTACGATTTCACTTATATGCAGTATCTAAGGAACAAAAAGAACAAACTAATCAAAAATATAAAGGACATTCTGGTGATGGACAGAGTGGAGGGGGCTGGGAGAATGGGGTGAAAGGTTAAAGAAGTACAAATCAGTAGTCGATAGAGGGTCACAGAGATCATGAGCACAGCATAGAGAATTCAGTTAGCATTAATGTAATGGCTAGGTGGAGAGCCAGAGGAGAGAGAGAGCAATTGGAGGATCATTTAATAAACTATATAAATGTCTAACCAATGTACTATATACTTGAAACTAATAATAAAATAAACAATTTTTAAAAGTTCGCAAAAGGGAGAAAATATTAAATTTCAAAACAGAGATAAATGTATTAGAGAAGAGATGATCAAAAAAAAAACAAGAGTTGATTTTTTAAAAACAAAAACTAATGAAATTGACAAAACCTTAGCTTGATAAAGAAAAAAGAAAAGAAGAATAAAATACTTTATTATCAAGGGAAAGAGAGAACATTATAATGAATTTTATAGAAGTGGAAGGTTATAGAAGAATCTTATAAACAATTTTATGCCAAAAATTCGAACACCCAATAAACAATGACAATGAATTAAAATTGATTAATTCTCAGAAACATATAGCCTACCAAGATTGAAATATAAGGATATTTAAAATATGAATAGACCTATAATGATTAAGATAGGTAGATTTTATAAATTTAAAAAAAAAATTCCTAACAAAGAAAAGCCCAGGAGTAGATGGCTTCACTGGTGAATTTTACAAAACATTTAAAAAATAATTGACACCAGTTATCCTCAAATGCTTCCAAGAAATTGAAAAGGATGGAACACTTCCAAATTCATTCTATGAAGCAGTGTCATCCTGATATCAAAGCCAGACAAAGACACTACAAAAAAACAAAAACAAAACTACAGACCAAAATCCCATATAAATATTGATGTAAAAATCCTCAACAAAATACTAGCAAACATAATCCAATGTCACATCAAAAGGATTACACACCATCCCCAAGCAGGATTTATTCCTGAAATGCCAGATTAGTTCAATATATAAAAATCAATCAATGCAATGCACAGAATAAAGGAAAAAGGAAAAAATCTGATCATTTCAATTGATACAGAAAAACCATTTGACAATATTGGACACCCTTTCATGCTCACAACAGTCAACAAACTAGGAATAGAATAAAACTACTTCAACATAATAAAAGCCATATATGAAAAGCCAACAGATAATATTAAACTCAGTAGTGAAAGACTGAAACTTTTTCATTTAAGAACTGGAACAAGTCAAGGATACCTGCTTTCAACACTTCCATTTAACATAGTACTAGAAAACCTAGCCATAGCAATTAGAAAAGAAAAAGATATTTAAAAGCATCCAACTTGGAAAGGAAGAAGCAAAATTATCTCTGTTCACAGATGATATGATCATATATATAGAAAACCTTTAATATTTAAAAAAAAGATTATAACTAGTGAACAAATTCAACAAAATTGAAGCATAGAAAATCCACATGCAGAAAGCAATTACATTTCTATTCAGTAACAGCAAAAATTTCAAAAAGCAAATTAAGAAAAAAATTCATTTACAGCAAGATAAAAAAGACTAAAATTCTTAGGGAATTAACTTAACTGAAGAAGTTAAAGATGTACACTGAAAACTACAACACGTCGCAGAAAGAAATTAAAGAATACACAAATAAATGAAAAAAAATCTTGAGTTTACAAACTGGGACTTAACATCATTAAGATGTCAATAGTACCAAGTACTACCAATATTACTATCTGTAATCTACAAATTTAATTCAATCTTTATCAAAGTCCTAATGTTTTTTGTAGAAATAAAAAAATACATTCTAAAATTCATATTGAATATGAATGAATCTTGAATAGTCAAAACATTCTTGAAAAAGTACAAATATGATGGCCTCACATTTCTTGATTTCAAAATATTACAAAGCTACAGCAATCAAAACAGTGTGGCACTGGTATTAAAGACAGATAGATCTATGGAAAAGAATAGAGAGCTCAGAAATAAACTCTCATATATATGGTCAAATGATATTCTATAAGGGTTCTAAGACTACTCAATGGGGAAAGGACAGTCTTCACCATGGGAAAACTGGATATCTACATGCAAAAGAATGAAATTACACTCTTATATTTTACCATATAAAAAAAGAAACTCAAAATGATTCAAAGATCTACAAAAAAGAGCTAAAACTATACAATAATTGAAATAAAAAATATAGAAGTAAAGTTCCATGATATTAGACTTGGCAATAATTTATTAGATATAACACCTAAAGTGCAGTAAATAAAAGAAAAAATAAAATAAATTATATTACATCAAAATTTAAAACTTTTATACATTAAAAGGCACAATTGACAGATTTAAGAGACAACTTCTGGAAAAAGAGAAAATATTTACAAATTATATATCTGACTGGGTATACAAAATGTACTTAAGACTACTAACTGTATACTTAAAAATGATTAAGATGGTAAATTTTATGTCATATATATATATTTTTGGTTTTTCTACTTATATTAATATCTGTATAATAGCCTCAAATTTTTTCTCTTAGTTCAAACTTAAAATATTTACTATTCCGACCCTTTATAGAAAAAAGTTTGCTGACCTCTGGTACAATCCATGAGCCAGAGGTTTTTCTCCTGTGTTCCTTCTAGAAAGTTTACAGTTTTAGGTTTTATATTTAGGTCTATGATCCATTTTGAGTTAACTGTTTTATACAGTGCAAGATATGAATCCAAATTCATTTTTGTGTATATAGACATGCAATTATTTCATCACAATTTTTTGGAAAGGCTGCTTTTCTTTACTACATTGTCTTTGCACCTTTTTCAAATATCAGTTTTATATATCTATCTATCTATCTATCGATCGATCGATCGATCGATAGATAGATAGATAGATAGATATATGTATGGCCTTATTTCTTTGGGATCTTTTCTTTTCCAGTGACCTGTATGTCTTATCTTTATGCTAATATGCTGTTTTGATTACTGTAGCTTTATAAAGCTTCTTGAAATCAGGTAGTGTAAGTTCTTCAACTTTATTGCTTGAGTTTTTTTTCATAATTGTTCAGTTATTCTCATTCTTTAACATTTCCACATGAAATTTAATATTAGCTTGCTAATTTCCACAAGAAAGCCTTGCTGAGATTTTGAAATTGTGTTGAATCTACATATCATTTTGAAGAGAATTGACATCTTAACAAGATGAGTCTTTGGACATACGAACAAAGCTTTTTTATGTCTATTTTACCATTTTAAGTAAATACTTAAACTATTAAGCATTTTAATCTCCCTTCTTAATAATACAAAAACCTAAAAAAAATTGTAACCTGTCAACAGACTCTTATTTTAATGTTGTTTTGGACCTGTTATTTAGTTCTAACGCAATTTTTTCACCCCACAAGTTAGACATCACTGTTGGGTGGTTATTTTAAAATGTCAAATACATTTATCTTTTTATATTTAAGACATATATTTATTACATCTAATTAAAAATATTCCTTAAGTATATCCAAAATCCTTTTTATCTAAATTTCATTATTATTGATGTTTTTATGCTGACTCTCACACATGTGATAATTTGTTTACTTTAATTTTGGTAATTTTTATAGCTAATATTTAATTAAACTTCATATTTTGGGAATCCAGAGGGGTCTGAATTAAAGCTAATGTTCTCCAGTGAGGACTTGTGTTAGCTTCTGCAGAATGACAGGAGACAAGCAGCTGAGGATCACTTAAATTTCTCAGCTTTGGTATTGAATTATTGCATAGATATAATAAATTTGAAACACAAAACTAAAAAAGACAGACATATTGGTACAAATTGCTTGGGGAGAGATAATGATGATGGTGATAATGATGATGATAATGATGGTGGTAATGATGATTACTATTTTATCATTTTTTTTCCTTCCAGGAGCCAGTAGTTTCCTTCATGGTTTCTTTTGTCTATAGGCAGAGATTTCCCTCTCTAACTGAAGGCTTAACCATATAGGTGTCTCATCTTTATACAGTGGTCTTGGCTTCAACTCTCCCACTTAGTTGGGCTTGAGTACCAGTCTTCAGTTTCTCTGATCAGGCAATTATTCCTCAGAGCTTCAGCTTTGCATAACAAATCATTTTCAGTGCTGTTTAGTTTCAATATTCTTACCTTTCTATTTTCAGCTCACCTTTTAAGGTAAGTATTTTAGAGACTTCCCTGCATTCTTGTAAGCTAAGCAAAGCATTTTTAATTTTTTTTATTGTAATTCATACATATATTACAGGGAGAGGGTGGTTTTGAATATCAAGTCTGGGGTACTTGAGGCATTCATTTTATTTTAAGGCTCTATAACCTGATGAAATATGCCTATCCTAAGAATGAATGGCCATTAGAAAATGGGTTCAGATATGCCCAGTATGTCTCAAGAGCCAATTGGATGAGTAATTCAGATGTCTATTTTCATGAGAGACCTAGTAGCATCCTGTCAGAGCCTCTTCTGGGCACTGCCAGTGATGCCTTTGTTTCATTAGGTACCTCGATAACATGGAAAAATAACCCCCTGCCTCCCAACACATACACAAAGCTACTTTTAAGGTTACTGGGTTCTCTCCACTGGTGGTTTGGTTGTATTGGTGGAGGGATGCATAACGATAGTATGATCTCTACTCTTGCTGTATTAAAATCTGTCTCACGCTTCTGTGGAAGAGGAGCAAATGTCCATTGTTTTTCCCTTTGACTCTCATTTCTATCAGGACGAACTTCTCAGGATGCTACTAGGTCTGAAAGTGGAACTGATAGGAATGGACTCATCCCATGCCCTTTGTTCTACTATCATGACTCCCCCACTCCATCCCTAAATGCTGGGCTTTTGCGATTACTATTTTGTTTGATAGTTATTGCAGTTCTGTAAGGCGTAGATAGGATTACCACTTTAAGTAATAAAAACAATCTTAGTCACTTTTATTCATTATTTACCATGTAAAATTTCTCATTTTTTTCTTATTCTCCAAACAACCCTGCAAAGACAGTGTATTGAACTGCTGTATTCAGATGAGTAATCTATGTTTGTGTAGCAAACTACTTCAAAACTTGGTGGCTTAAAACAACCACCACTTTATTATGGCTCATGATTTATGCATCAGGCTTTCAAGCAGGGCCTCCTTGATGAGGCATCCACAGAAGTCAGTGGTGGCATTCAGCTAATGTATGGGATGGTCTAGAGGGTCCAAGACAGCTTATTTCCTGATTATGTCTTAGGCTCTGGTGAAGATGGTTGTGGGCTAGATGGACCCAGTTGAGACTGAAAATCGAAGAGCTGACATGTGGTCTTTTTAGATGATGGTCTCAGGATAGTCATTCTCCTTACATAGGACTCAAGTCTCCCAAAGACCATTTTAAAAGCCCAAAAAAGATGCTGAAAGACTTCAAGTGATAGCCACAACATCTTACTTCTTCTTCAATCTATGAATCAGGAAAATCATCTCATCCTTGCTCAGATTCAGAGGAAAACACCATCTCTCAATGGGAGAAGCAATACAGATTGTGCACCAAACTTGGGACTTCCATAGAGGCCCATGGCTTGTCTGTGTCTGTGCAGCCACTAGTAGGTGGGCCTGTGGGTGCACCAGAGGCTTCAAGCTATCCACTACCTCTAAGCACTCTTTTGAGGTTTAGCAATTTACTTTATAAAAGTTAATCATTTTCTTTTAGGAAAAAAAAAGATATTTAAGATAAAATGATTTCAGATTTCCTGCATGGATATTAGAGCATAGAGAAATGTTTCAAAGATGCTAGGAGGAGAGAAAAAAATGGCATAGATGGGACTTACAGGGGCAATCAGGGACTTACAGGGAGACATTGTCCACACGAGGGCGGAGGAGAGACTCACTAGGTACAGAAGTGCCATTGGTAGCTATTGTTCCCTGTTGAACCCTCCCCCCTCCCAGTGTGCAGACACAGCACTTCCATAGCCCAGATGTCAATAAACTGGATAACAGAGGTCGCTCCGCCCAGAGGATTCCCCAAAACCCCACCTCCCCCAATTTGCAGCCCAACCCAAGCCACATCCAGGTATATCCACAGCGAGTCAGGTGCCCCTTGCTGAGCAGCACCTGGACTCACACTGGAGGCAGCTGGCCTTGGTTTCTGGTGTGGCCCTTTTGAGGCAACTATAAGCACAGCATCTGTAGATTGTTTGTTGAATCTTAACAGGTGGTCCTGGAGGAATAGAGGCTTGGACTAAATTTGGCCTGCAGCTGAACCCCTCTCAGGACTGCCACTGGACACCTCCTTCACAAATCCACACTAATAAGGCCAGAAGACTTAGGAGCTTTGCTTAGTACATAGAAACAGACATGGAAAGGCAACTGAAATGGGAAGACAAAGAAGCAGAAACCATATGAGAGAATAGAACAGGAGATCTAGATATAATGGAGTCAAGTAATCTAACAGGTGCAGAGTTCAAAACACTGGTTATAAAGATGCTCAATGAACTTACGGGAAGTGTAGATAAATTCAGTGAGAACTTAAATAAAGAAATAAAAAGCTTAAAATGTTAATGGAGATTATAGAAGGGAACCAGTCTGAAATGAAGAATACATTATCTGAGATGAGAAGTATACTAAATGGAATAAACAAAGGAATAAACAAAGTGAATAAAGAAAAGGATCAAATGCCCTATCTAGAGGACAGGAGAGCCAAGAACATGCAATCAGAATGGCAAGAGATAAGATGCCAAGACTATAAAAATAATATAAGGAGCATATGGGACACTATCAAGGATCCAAATATCCATCTGATTGGTGTAACTGAAAAAAACCAAAATGTTGAATAGCTGTTTGAAGAAATAATGTTGGAAAACTTCCCTAACCTGGTGAAGGAAAGGGACATAAAACCCCAGGAAGAGAATTCCAAATATCAGGGATCCAAAGAGGCCCACACCAAGACACATCATAATTAAAATGCCAAAGTTTAAATACAAAGAAAGAATATTAAAAGCACAAGAGAAAAGTAGATAATTACTTGTAAGGGAACACCCATAAGACTGGCATCTGATTTCTCAAAGAAACTATGCAGGACAGAAGGGCTTGGCACAAAATTTTCTACAGGTGAAGACCCAGGATCTACAACCAAGAATAATTTATCCAGCAAAGCTATCATTTAGAGGTGAAGGACAGATAAAGAGCTTCTCAGACAAAAATAAGGTAAAGGAATTTATCACCATCAAGCCAGTATTACAGGAAATGTTGGAGGGACTTCTTTAAGGAAAAAAAAAGTATCAAAAATAGGAATAAAGAATGGTAACAACTACATTCCTATCAATAAGTACTTCAAATGGAAAATAATTAAGTGCTCCAACTAAAAGAGTGGATGAATGGAAAGGAAAAGACCCTTACATGTTGCCTATAAGACTCACTTCAGATTAAAAGACATACACAGACTAAAAGGAAGGGGATGGGAAAAGATATTGCTTTGATGGACCTAGAAGATATTTAAGTCAGACAGAGAAAGATAAACTCTATATGATTTCACTTATATGCAGAATCTAAGGAATAAAAAGAACAAAATAATCAAAAACAGACTCACAAATATAGTGGACAATTTGGTGTCGGACAGAGGGGAAGAGGGTTTGTTGGATTGGGAGAATGAGGTAAAGGGTTAAAGAAGTACAAATTAGTAGCTGATGGATGGTCACATGGATGGGGAGCACAGCATAGGAAATGCAATTAGCGTTAACATATTGGCTTGGCAGAGGTTCAGAGGAGGGATGGAGCAATTGGGGGGGGTCATTTTATGAACTACAGTTTGACATCTATATACCAATGTACTGTATACTTGAAAGTAATTAAAATAAATAAATTTTAAAAAGATGCCAGGAGCAACCAATTGATTCCCTTGTCTGGGATCCTCTGCTGGGAACACTTGCAGTTATGGCAGCAGTTCCAGCAGGCATGGACACCTGGCTAGAGAAGCTACTGAAAACAAACATGTAACATTACAATTGAAAATCCCTGGAATCCCCAAACAAGTCAATGTTGCAAAGTTAAAATACAATTACTCTGTTCTATTTCAGGTGATATATTTTGTTCTTTGTTGCTCTACTAACACCTGGACAACTGTCTTAATTGGCTTCACCATGGGAAACAAATGTTCCTTATGAGAACATCTTTCATGGACTGATGAAACATTCCCCAAAATCCACTTCCTTCCTGCACACATGTGTTTAGATGCTTAACTCCCTTCTGAATGGCTTGAAAGCTATGCTGAACTTCAACTTTGGAAGGACCAGCTTTTCAAAAATCGTTTAAGTGTGTTTTTTTTATCTTGAATGCCAAGAAGGAAAGGGTCATAGTCATTTCACTCTACAAGGAAGGGTTGTTAAGAGGGAGGATTTGTCACCTACCCTCTTCATATACCTACCGCTCTTACTGTCATACCCTTTTAAACCTTTTACTTTTTATCTCTATCAAAATCTATTTCCAAACATGAGCCTGGGGGTATGAACCAGATTTTTTTTTTATCTGGGCAGATCCCAATTATAGTTGGCACTGACTTCTGAATGTCTGAGTTATTTCTTCCTAGTGGTCCCCAGATCTCTGTATGGAAGTTTTGCTGAATTGTGTTTAAAAGGATGAAGGAAATTACCAAAGGATGCTAGCCTTCGGATCTCAGAACTTTCGAAATCCTACAACAGCCAGGCTCTGGATGTTTAGAATAATCAAAACTCAAGGAATCTGGAGTATCACCTGGTCCTGGGATGTTGTGTTCTTTGCTCAGAAGGAGTCTTGGAGATTATGTAATGCTGTTTTAGGAGTCCCTAAAGTAGCAGGGAGCAACTAAGCAACCAGACGTGAGCCCAGCAGAGTAGCTCCACTTTTAGCTATCTTTTTGGGGGGATTCTGAAATCCCTTACTCATTTTCTTTTTTTTCTTCAATTATAGTTGACAGTCAATATTATTTTATATTAGTTTTAGGTGTACAGTATAGTGGTAGACATTTATATATTTTTGAAGTAATTCCCTTGATAAATCTACTACTCACCTGGCACTATACATAGTTATTACAATATTATTGACTATATTCTCTATGCTGTACTTTACATCCCTGTGACTATTTTGTAACTACCAATTTGTACTTTCTAATCCCTTCCGCTTTTTCACCCAGCCCCAAACATACCTCTTACCTGATAATCAATCATCAGTTTGCTCTTCATATCTATGAGTCTGTTTCTGTTTTGTTTTATTGTTTATTCTGTTCTTTAGATTCCACATATAAGTGAGATAATATGGTATTTGTTTCTGATTTATTTCATTTAGCATAACACCCTCTAGGTCTATCCATGCTGTTGCAAATAGTAAGATTTTATTTTTTTATGGCTGAGTAACATTTCATTGTATATATGTACCACATTTTTTTTTATCTATTGATGGGCACTTAGGTTGCTTCCATATCTTGCCTATTGTACATAGTGCTGCAGTGAACACTGGGGTGCATATATCTTTTCAAATTAGTGCTTTGGATATCTTTAGATAAATACCCAGAAGTAGAATGCTGAATTATAGGTAGTTCTATTTTTAACTTTTTGAGGAACCTCCAAACTGTTTTTCATAAAGATTGCATCAATTTGCCTTACCAACAGTACACAAAGGTTCCCTTTCTCCATAACCTCACCAACACGTTTTGTTTTTTGATTCATTGACAATAGCCATTCTGATAGGTTTAAGGTAATATTTCATCATGGTTTTATTTGTATTTCTGTGATGATTAGTGATATTGAGCATTTTTTCATATGTCTATTAGCTATCTGTATATCCTCTTTGGAGAAATGTCTATTCAGGTCCTCTGCCCATTTTTTAATTAAAATATTTATGGGGGTTTTTTGGTATTAAATTGTATGAGTTCTTTATAAATTTTTAATGTTAACCCCATATCAGCTGTATCATTGGTAAATATCTTCTCCCATTCAATAGGTTGTCTTTTCCACTTTTAGCTATATTCTGAATGGTTCTTACAATACTGATTTTGAAGTCCAGGTTCATTGGGGGGAAAATGTGAAACCAGTAATATAGGACAATTCAGAGACTTTTTCAGAATGTTTGCTAATGACAAAGCATTCAAGCAGCCACATCTTCAGGGCAATGCTAGAAGTGTCAGAAAGAGGAAAGTGAACAAGGCTGGGCTTGGAGGATGAAGAGGCTCGTAAAGTTCTCAGGGGATTTAATCAATGCTGACCCAGAGAGTTCAGAGATTAAGGGCTCATAGTTCATAGAATTACTGAGGAGGGCAGGCAGGGTGTAGAGTCCAGAGGCACATGTGCTGCCTAGGGACTGAGTAAATGTTTCAAGCAGAGATGGCTTTTAATTGAGCTCTTGAGGACACAGAGCAGGTGCTGCTGAGATGGACCAAGTGGAAGAGGTGCTTCAGGCAGAGAGGGTTCAGCAAGACCAAGAACCTGGAACTGAAAGAGAAAGATTACGTAGACCGGTAGGTCTTCTGGAAAAGGTCTGGACTGTGATGCCAGAGAACAGTGTATGATTTCTACCTTTGGTATTTAACTGTGTTGCAATTATAAGGACTTTCTGGAGCCTTTAAGAGCCTCGGTCTCATTTTCTATCAAATTAAAACCTTAGCAAAAAGGAAAATCTGAGGAATGGATGTGAGCAACCACCATCACAGCACTGGTCCTCAGTGGGGCTCAGGAAGTAATGCACCTATAGTCATGACTTTCCCAGGCAAGAGAGTGAGGGTTTAAGACTTCAATTAATATTCATTAATTGTTGATTAGAACTTGTTGGACTGCATTAGACATTTATTTTGCATAAACACTAAAAGTATAATTTTCTTGTGTATGTATACATATAGTATTTGTTGTTTTTTATTTTATTTTTAAATTATGGTTGATATTAAATATTATTTTATATTAATTTCAGGTGTACAGCATAGTGGTTAGACATTTATATAATTTACAAAGTGATTTTCCCATAAGTCTAGTACAAAGTTATTACAATATTATTGATTATATTTCCTATGCCGTACTTTAATTATTTGTAATTATTTGTTTTTAATTTGTTTTTAATTAGCATCCACATGCTTTAATTCCTGGAAACCTCAAAGAATAAAGTATTTCATGGAGACTTCACTCCTAGGTTTAGTTTCATGGAGCTTGAGCAATGATCCTTCTCAGAGATGTGAGGCCCAGCAGAAATATTGCACTGGAAAATTTATAATGACCCCTGTAGTACAGGCAAATACAAATACTCATTAACTTAAAAAATGCAATTCAACCATTCACAGATTGTCCACTGGACTTATCACTTAATTAGCATTTCATGAATTGTTTATTAAGGATAAGAACTTAGATTGCTGGAATGACCTTCTTTCCCTTTTTATTTTCTGAAGGGGTTAGAGGAAGATGTGAAAATTTTGATTAGCAAATCAACATCAAACTTAAAATATTATAGTAAGTGATCCACAGGGATTGCAGAGATACTTCAAGTATTTTTTAGTTGACTGCATTTTATAGCACAAACAAGTCTTACAAAGGTATAAGTACACAAAATACAAAGTTATCAATATCCTCCATGTTGCCCCAAATTCCCTGAATAAAAGAATTTGCATGAAATTAAGAAAATATAGATCAGAAAAACAGTACCACCCTTTTTCAGTTAACTCAGTTTGTCCTTCCATTTGACAAATATCACCAAGTTCTAACTATATGTCAGCACTGGGATGGTGGCTGGAGATTCAACCATCAGCAATACAGCCAAAACAACATCTTGGTTTTGAGTGCAGTGGAAGAGTAAGACAATTATCGAGCAATTAAACAGACAAACAGTGGCCAGTGTAGGAAAAAGTAGAGATCCTGATCAAATCTGAGATCAGGAAAGGTATCTGAGGAGTGACATAAAGTAATATTGAGAAGTCAGTGTAATTGCTTGGAAGAGCAGCAGAGATTCCCAGAAGTAAACAGTCAATATAATGGCTTAAATTCTCAAGACCAAGAGAAGGTTCATAGTGCAGACAAGATTCCAGAGGTAAAGAGAAAAAAACAGGGCTCTCAGAAGCTGGAGAAATTCAGAGATGAGACCATAGCCTTCTAGATATTTGATGGATTGTTTACAAGCACAACCTAAAACCAATTAGAAAAGATTTATTTGATTGGAGTCTTCTAAGAAGCAGGCTCTAGACAGAGTTAGATATGCAAACTATTTATTGGTTATAATACCTGTGGATTATAAATAAAAGGGGGCAAGAGCAGTCAGGGAAAAACTTCACACCAGGATGCAGTTCTGATACCTGGAAAGAAGATCCTCAGACGAAAATCCTGGCCAGCTCAAAGAGGATAGCATAGAGATTGTCCAAAGAGTAAAACTGAAATGATGCAGTACCACAATTCTCAGTCACTGGCAAGCAGTTTAGGCAACACATGAAAGTATTGAAGCTGGAGGATGTCAGCTAATGGCATCTCTTGAAGCAAGTGTTCTTGAGGTTAATTTGAGCAGCACGCCTCCATGGCTAGCAGCCCATTGAAGAATTTTGAGCATAAAAGTAAAATTATCTAATTTACTTGTCCTTTGCTGCACTATTTTTTGAAATATTGCAGATTCACAAGAAGTGAATACAGAGATCGTATATACCCTCTACCCAGTTTCCCCCAGTGGTAATATTATACCACAATATCAGAAACAGGATATTTATGTTAATACAATGCACCAATCTTATCCGGACTAATACAGTTGTTGTTATACTTATTTGTGTGTATATTTAGTTCTACACAATTTCATCATGTGTATTTTTGTGTGTCTACCACCAAAGACAAGAACATTGTATCACTAAAGGGATTTTCGTGGTGTTGCCACACCCACCTCCTGCCCACCCCACACCCAATTCCTAACCCCTAGCACCCACTAGTCTATTCTCCATTAATATAATAGTGTCATTTAAAAAATATTACATAGAGTCATATAATATATAAGCTGTTGGAAATGACATTTTTCACTCAGTATAATTCCTTTGAGATTCATACAAGTTGTTGCATGTGTCAATAATTTGTTACTTTTTATTTCTTAGTAGTGTCCTTTGATATATAAGTGATATATAAGTACCACAACTTGTTTAACCATTCGCCCAGTTAAAGATATATTTTTTCTTTCCAATTTCGGGTTATTATGAATACAGTTGCTGTAAACATTCATGAGCAGATGCGTGAATGTATATCTGGGTCTTTCTCTCTGTCCCACTTCCACTTTCTTCCTCATGTAAGAAACAATCTTTCCCTTGAGTTACAGATCCTGATGGTTCCCATGCCCACTGCCCTCTACATGCATGACAGTGATCTTCCTCAAGTCTCACTAACATATAGATTAAGCCTTGTGTAATCTGTCACCCAAGGGTGAAGCTCACAACCATGAGCCTGGATTGCCCTCAGTTTTACCTATGATCACTATCCCTTATTGGGCCCTGCTTGCCCCCTGCCCTTGGCCCCTAGTCATGCTGGGAACATGCTCATCACCATCTTCTGCTTGTCTCATTCAATTCCATCCCAGACTCACTCCTTCCATGGGGCTTCCTTTACCCTCCTCCCAAACTAAACTGGATGACTCTTAACACCCTCTGGTTACTTGCTAGTGGGCATTGAATGTTTAGTTGTTACTGTTTATATCTCTTTCTCACAGAAGAGGAGCTTCTGAAGGACATGAATAGATACTCAGAACATTTTTGGAAAGGGAGATGGAAAGGAGGAAGGGAAGAAAGGAGAAGAGGGAGGGGGAAGGAGCAGATAGGGGAGGAGAGCAGAAAGGGGAAGGGGAAGAATAAGAGAGGGGGAGGGGTGACAAGGGAAGAAGAAGGGGGAGGATAGAAGGGAGACAGGAATAAGGAAGAAGGGAGAAGGGGAGAGCAGAAGAAGAAAGTAGGGAGGGCAGTTTTCCCTGATCATCACAGTCTCCCCACCTGCTGGAACCAGGTACAGGGCATGATCTAGACTTCAGTGTCCCTTGATGTTTTGCAACCATGGTATCCTCTTGGACCTTTGCTCCAAGATCTCAGTCCACTGAACCAGTCTGGGAGCCTATGCTATCTATTGTAATCCCCATCTGGTAAGTACTAGGCCTGCCTTGAGGACTTCAGTGCCAGTCAGCACTCTCCCCTAGAAGAGGCCACTATTACTGCCTATGTAAGAGCATATACACTCCAGAGGCATTGAGATGACCTCTCATTCTCATTCCAGGACTCTAATGATGTCAAAATCCCGAGTCGCAGGGCAGTCAGGTCTGGCAGCCTTACATCCAGTCCCCTGTGCCCTACTCCCATCCTGGTAGGGTCCTTGGCCACAGAAGCACACTGGCCTCAACAGCAGCCCTCAGCCTCACCCAGTCCATCAACTCTATTCTCTAAAGAAATTTTTGACCCCATGGTCTCCTAACCAGGCCACTTCATCTCACAGGCAAAAGCTGTCTCTTTCCTAAGGAATGTGCTCAACAAGCATGTGCCCTGAGCTACCATCATAGTTTGGTGGCTGAGTCAGTCCACTGCCCAGACTTCAGTTAAAAAATTCTTGTTAGCAGGTGCCTTCTGTGAGACAGAGACAGCAGAATCAGATAATGAGACAGTGAAAGGGGGTACCCTCACTTCCTGGGATAAAGCCATTTCTCAGCAGTGCCTGAGGAGTTAATGATCTTTTCCCAAGGACATTTCTTTTCTTGGCTAGCAGATTTTCAGGAAAATGATCTATTTCCCACAGCACTGCTGAGAAGAAAAGTATATCCAGTGTATGATCTCATGCTGCTAATGCCAGACCAGGAACTTTGAACTCTGTATTGTTGTATTAGCCAGGGTGTGACTATCCTTGTGAGAAGGGATCTGGGGTGGGACTTATGTACCAGAGCTGTGGTAGTGCTTGGTCCTGGGAGATGAATAGAACCTGTTGATTAAAATCTTAGCCTCTTATGGATCATCAGGCTATTGGATCCCCAAACAGGCTGAACATCAGGATCACCTATCAGGCTTCTTAAATGCATATTCTTGGGCCTCATTCCAGAACTTTAGAATCAGAATCTCTGAGTGTAAAGAGCAGGAATCTATAATTTATACACCCAAATGACCATTTTGAAAATACTTACCTAGGGCAAGTTTCCTCCCAGTGAAATAATGTCCTCAATAGTCTCCTTGAGAGAACTGACCAGCTCCCCGTGGATTATCATTTGATTCTGGGAACTTTTAGCTGCAGGGAGCCTGGTCCACTTTGGGGAGGTGCACTGAAAAGACAAGTTTCCAATTCATAGCTCCCTAAATCTCTGCTGGCAGACCCTAGCTCTCAAAGCAAGCCAGAGGCATAGCTTGGTTGTCCTCAGT
Organism: Pteropus medius; assembly: GCF_902729225.1. Classification (NCBI taxonomy): domain Eukaryota; kingdom Metazoa; phylum Chordata; class Mammalia; order Chiroptera; family Pteropodidae; genus Pteropus; species Pteropus medius. The sequence continues at coordinate 681,947 of NW_024341288.1, read as the reverse complement.
GTGCTTCTCCTACATGTTGGGTTCAAATTGGTGAAAATACAAAATGGTGAAAATAATTTTTCTGTCTCTGGGATTACTTACAGAGAAAACAAATTAGCTGAAAAATTTCAGGTTGTTAATTTTCCTCTTTTGCATCTGACATTCCCCAAAGTCCCAGGGTAATATAATGAAGGGAGCCCTTCAACCGCTGCTTCAATTTTAAGCAAAATATTAGGTTAAATGAGTCCTAATGTAAAACTACCCTGTGCATATATATGGTCAGATGACCCATGCCCCAGACAATAGACTATACAACAGGAAAAAGATTCACCTGGAATGGAGAAGTTCTGGGCTTGACTTTGTTCTATTGATTGCCCATAAGCTGGTCACATTTTCCCTAATGGCTCTGGATCTTCACTGTAAAACAAAAATATGATAGGCGATGGTCTTTGGGCCCATCATGCTCTAACACATCTGGCTTATGAACCACTGAAGCTTTCTAAACAAAATATTAAGGTGTGTGAAAACTATTTGTCATAACACATCTCATGTTGTAGATAGCCAAGAACAGTTATAAAGAGACAGGAAAAAACAGGCATATACACACAAACACACACACAATAGAATTAAAAAAAAATAATGACCAAAACATAAACATGAAGGGGAAGGTAAAAATTTTAGTGATTTTAGAATGAGTTCAAATTTTAGTGACCATAAACTTAAAATAGACTGCTATAAACATAGCTTGCTATAGATGAAGCACATGGTAACCAAACAAAAAACTGTAAGAGACTGACAAAAAATAAGGAGAAAGGAATCCGAATACAACATTACAGAAAGTCGTCAACATATGAGGAAAGAGAGTAAGATAATAAGAAAGGAACAGAGAACAACTACAAAAACAATCAGAAAAAAATAATAAAATGGCAATAACTACATACCTATCAATAATTACTTTATATGTGAACAGACTAACTGCTGTAATCAAAAGACATAAGATGACTGAATGAATTTTTAAAAAGAACTGTACATATATTGCCTACAAGAGACCAATGGAAAGACACACATAGACTGAAAGTAAAAGGATGAAAAAATATATTACGTGCAAATGGAAATGGAGAACAAGCTGAAATAACAATACCTACAACAGATAAAATAAACTCTAAAACAAAATCTGTAATAAGAGACAAAGAAGAACATTTTATGATCAAATGATCAATCCAACAAGAGAACTTAGCATTGTAAACATATACACACTAAATGTAGGAACATTTAAACATATAAATCAAATATTGATGGATGTAAAGGGAGAGACCAATATTACAATAATAGTAGAAGACATTATCGCCCCACTGATATCAATGAATAGATCATCCAGGCAGAAAATCAGAAAGAAAAAGAAAACACAGAGGTCTTAATGACACATTATACAGATTGACTTAATCGATATTCTTAGAGTATTTCATCCAAAAGCAGCAGAATATGTGCTTTTTATGTGCAAATGAAACATTTTCCAGGATAGACCACATGTGAGGCCACAAATAAAGTCTCAACAAAAAGGGATGAATTTCTAGAAATGTACAATCTTCCAAGGCTCAATCAGGAAGAAACAAAAAATATGAACAGACTGATCACTACTAACAAAATTAAATCAGTAATCAAAGAACTCTCAACAAACAAAAGTCCTGGACAGATGGCTTCACAGATAAATTTCACCAAACATTCAAAGAAGAATTAACACTTATTCTTCACAAACTATTCCTAAAAATTCATGAGAAGGAAAGCCTCCCAAGTTCATTTTACAAGACCGGCATTACACTAATGCTAAAACCACGCAAAGATATTACAGAAAAAGTATTATAGGCCAATATCCCTGAAGAATATAGATGTAAAAATCCTCAACAAAATATTAGCAAATCGAATTGAAAAATACATTAAAAATATCACATACTACCATCAGCTTGGACTTATTCCTGAAATGCAAGGTTGTTCCAATATCTACGAATCAATTAATATGATACACCACATTAACAAAATGAAGGATAAAAATTACATAATCATATCATTAGATGCAGAAAAAGCATTTGACAAAATCAAGCACCCATTTATGATAAAAAAAAAAAACTTTCAGCAAGGTAGGAATAGAGGGAACATACCTCAACAAAATAAAGGCCATATATGACAAATCCACAACTAACATCATATTCAACTTTAAAAAGCTAAAAATGTTTTATTTAAGATCAGGAACAAAACAAAGATGTCCACTTTCACACTTTTATTCAATATAGTATTGGAGGTCCTAGCCACAGTAATTAGACAAAAAATTAAATAAAAGACATTCAAATTGGAAAGGAAGAAGTAAAACTGTCATTTGCAAATAACATGATATTATATATAAAGAACCCTAAAGATTTCACCAAATGATATTAAAACTAATAAATGTATTCAGTTAAGTAACAGGTTACAAAAATCAACATTCAGAATTCTGTTGCATTTTTGTATACTAGTAATAAACTATCAGAAAGAAAAATTAAGAAAACAATTTCATTTGCAATTGCATCAAAAAAAAAAAACAGGAATAAATTGAACTAAGGAGGTAAAAGACCTGTACTTGGGAAACTATAAAACACTGGAAAAAGTTATTGAAAAGATAGGCATAAATGGAAGAATATATTATGCTCATAAATAGGAAGTATTAACATAGTTAAAATACCCATACTATGAAAAGCAATCTGCAGATTCAGTGCAATACCTATCAAAATACCAATGGTGTTTTTCAGATAATTAGAACAAATAACCCTGAAAGTTATATGGAACCACAAAAGACCCCAAATAACCAAAACAATCTTGAGAAAGAAGAAGAAATTTGAAGGTATCATGCTACCTGATATCAAACTATATGACAAGACTATAGTAATCCGAAAATCATGATACTGGCATAAGAAGAGGCACATACATTAGTGGAACAGAATAGAAAGCCCAGAAATAAAGCCATGCCTTTATCATCAACTAATTTATGACAGAAGAGGCAATAACATACAATGTGGTAAAAACAGTCTCTTCAATAAATGATGTTGAAAAAACTGAACTGATACATGCAAAAAATAAATAAAGAAAGAAAGAAACCAGACCACTTTCTTATACCATATACAAAAGTAAATGTAAAATGGATTAAAAATTAAAATATAAGACATGAAACTATTAACTCCTAGAAGAAAGCATAAGCAACTCTTGGACAAGGCTCTTGTCAATATTGTTTTGGATATGTCTCCTCGGGCAAGAGAAGCAAAATCAAAAATTAAAAAATGGGACTATATTAAACTAAAATGTTTTGCACAGCAAAGGAAATCATCGACAAAATGAAAAGGCAACATTCCAAATGGAGGAAGATATTTGCTAATAATACATCCAATAGTAGGTTAATATCCAAACTATATAAAGAACTTATACAACTTAACTCCATAAAAACAATCTGATTAAAATTGAGCAGAGTACCTAAATAGACATTTCTTCAGAGAGGACATACAGATAGTTAATAGACATATGATAAAATGTTGAGCATCACTAATCATCAAGGAAATACAAAACAAAATCACAATGAAGTACAACCTTACACCTGTCAGTATGGTTATCGTCAATAAATTAGCAAGTATTAGCAAAGATGTGGAAAAAAGGGATACCCTATCACACTGTTAGTGGGATTGCAAATTGGGTCATCTATGTGGAAAACTTTAAGGGAGTTCCTCAAAAATATTAAAATAGAAATACCATATACCCAGCAATTCCACTTCTGGGAATTTATTCAAAGAAATTCAAAACACTAAATTAAAAATATATATGACCCCTATGCTTATTGAAGCACTATTTACAATAACCAAGGTATGAAAGCAATCTGTGTCCATCAATAGAAAAATGGATAAAGAATTGTGGTACATATATACAATGGAATATTAGTCATAAAATAGAATAAAATTTTATGATTCAACAACATGGATATATTTTCTAGGTCCAGACCTAGAAAATATTATTTTAAGTGAAATAAGTCAAAGACAAATATCATATGATTTCACTTATATGTAGAATCTAATTTTAAAAAATGAACAGAGGGACAAGATAGTGTATAGAAGCTATGTACATCTCCTCTTGTGACCACACTAGAGATGTGACGAAACCACAGAGCAAACAGTAAGCATAGTTGCCTGGGGTCTAGATGAACAGAGGCATTACAACTAGAGAGAGGAATAAGAAATCCCCCTGCAATGTCCTGTCCCACACAGCTGAGACAGAGGCTGTGACAGCTGCAACTGGCTGGTACAGACATTCCTCTTAAAAGAGCTGTGACTGAACTTTCACAATGATGAGCTCATTTTCTCTTAGCTCCAGAGCCAATTCAGCTGCTTGGGGGAAAGGGAGGGACCAGAAACACATGGTGGGATGCTGAGATATTGGGCTTTGGGGCAAGGGCCGGAGGTGATGCTTTCTTCCTGGCAGAAGTACTGGTGGCATCCACTGTTCCTCTGTTGAGCCTTCCCTGCATCCAGTGTGCAGACGCAGGTGCCACCATAGCTGAGAGGTCAGCAAAGTGGATAACAGAGGTCGCTCCGCCCAGAGGACTCCCTGAAACTCTGCCTCTCCCAACCTGTGACCCTACCCAAGCCACATCTAGTTATGTCCTCAGCATGCCCCTTGCTTAGCAGCTCCAATATCTGCACTGGTGGCACCCGGCCTGGGTTTCTGTCATGACCTCTTGAGGAAACTATAAGCATAGGATGGGTATCCATCATCTGGGGATCGCTTGCTGAATTTTACCAGGTGGCCCCAGAGGAGCACGAGCTGGGGCTAAACATAGCTTGCAGCTGGACCCATCTCAGAACTGTGCCACTGGACACCTACTCACAAAGCCACACTAATAAGACAGGGAGACTTAGGAGCTTTGCTTAGTGCATAGAAACAGACACAGAAAGGCAGCCAAAATAGGGGAGACAAAGAAAAATGGTCTACATGAAATAAGAGAACAGAGCTCCAGGAAAAATGGAGCCAAACAATCTAACAGATGCAGAATTCAAAACATTGATTATAAGGTTGCTCAAAGAACTTAGGGGAAGAGTAGATGAATTCCGCTGACATTGTTATGGTATCTCCTTTGTAAGTAACTAGCCGACTAGCTACTCTTCTTTTGTTTTTAGGATTCTCTTTGTCTTTAAACTTTGCCATTTTAATTATGATGTGTCTTGATTTGGGTTTCTTGGGTTCATCTTTTTTGGGACTCTCTGTACTTCCTGAAATTGTATGTCTATTTCCTTTGCCAGGTTAAGAAAGTTTTTTTGTCATTATTTCTTCAAATAGGTTCCCAACATCTTGCTCTATCTCTTCTCCTTCTAGTACCCCTATGATGTGAGTGTTGTTGTGCTTGATGATGTCCCAGGGGCTCCTTAAATTTTTTTCTTTATTGGGGGGATTCTTTTTTTTGCTGTTCTGATTGGATGTTTTCTCCCACTTTGTCTTCCAAATCATTGATTTTATTTTCTGATTCACCTATCTACTGTTTATTTCTTCTAGTGTATTTTCATTTCAGCTATTGTGTTTTTAATTTCTGACTTTTTAAATTGTTTCTATACCCTTTTTTTATGGTTACGATCCATTTGTTGAAGTTCTCACTGAGATTATCTATTCTTCCCCTCAGTTCATTTAGCATCATTATAACCAGTGTTTGAACTCTGTATCTGGTGGGGTGCCGGCCTCCATTTTATTTAGTTCGGTTTTTTTTTTTTTTCCCTCAGGTAGTATGCGAGTCTCACGTAGTATGCGTGTTGGGTGAGGCGAGGTTTCAGGAACTCACTAGGGTGGTATAGGCACTGTTCTCCAGATTAGTGCAGATTCAGATGGTGTGACAGTGCTGAGCCTGTGGTCATTCACGAAACTCTCAGATCACTCTGAAATCAGCTTCTGCCTGCATCAAGCCTGCAGACCCTTGAGATTTGTTAAAAAAAAAAAAATACCTCAGCTCAGGCATGGGCTGGTTGCCCACCACCTGAATTGTCTCTGGTGGTGCACGAGCAGAGGCCTGTTGATTGTTGCTAAAAGAGCCTCCTGTCGAGAAGGCTGTGTGGGGCTGGTGAACCATCCATGTCAATGCACTAGGTGGATGGGGCGAGGTCCCAGGGAGTCACCAGGGTACAGCGAGCAGATCTCACGATGACAATGCAGATTCAGATTTGGTCATATGCAGGGAGATCTCAACACAGGCAAGATGGCACTCACCTGTAGGCTGCTCAGGAGGAGGGCTTCATACAGGGATAATGGTGGTTGTCCCTTCAGCCTTCGCCCTGAAGCCACACAACTCAGTTTTTCCTGTGTGTCTCTGGCACCTTCTGAGCTGCTGTACCTCTTCTGGAGCCCTGGGTGAGTGCTTGTGAGCTAGTGAGTTGGTGCACAGGCCCTTTAAGGGGATGATTGGGGTCTCGGTAGCCTTCTATCTCACTCAAACAGGTGGAAACCCCACTGATATTTACAGCTAGGTTTTGTGGGGATTCCTCTTTCTGGCACTGGAAACTTAACCTAGGGAATACCAGTGTGGGGCTGGGGATCATTGCTCCTTCAGCGGAACCTCTGCAGCCAAGGTTTTCCATTCCATGCTCAACTGTCACACATGAATGTGGGTTCAGCTCATTTTGTGTTTTCCTCTCTCCTACCAGCCTCGACGTGGCCTCCTTTTTATATCCTTAATTATATGAGTTACATTCAGCTAGTCTTTAGATAGTTCTCCAAGTTAATTGTTCTATAATTTAGTTGTAATTTTAATGTAGTCATAGGAGGAAGCAAGGACAGCGTTTCCCTACCCTGCCATTTTTATTGGAACTTCCCTACTTTACCTACATACTCTTAATCATTCTAGTGGGTGTGTTTATTTGCTTACTATTTGCTTCACTTAGTAGAAAGTCAATCTGTGATAAAGGATTTTGCCTGTTGCTTCACTATGTCTTCCCTTTGCTTAGAACAGATTTTGGCACATGAGAGGTGCTTTTAAAGTATTTATTGAATAATTGAATGAATAAATATTTCAAGAAGCACTTGTTCAGTATCCTGTGCTGGGCAATGAGATTGGTATTGCTGGTATGAAATGAGATAAAACACAGTTTGTTTGTTTTTTTCTAATGTGCTTCTGGGCATTGAGGAAGAGAGACAAGTTATTATTACATTATAGTACCATAACAAAGAAAAAAATCAAAGCATGATGGAAGAATACAGAGGAGGAGACATGGGTGCTCAAGGAAGGAGTTCTTCTGGAGTGGTCTTTGATGGTCACACAGGAGTTAGCAAGGTAGAAAACGCTGAATGAAGAAATTTAAGAAGAAATAATAGTGCAACTGTATAGATGCTAAAAAAAAAAGAGCACAGGTGTTTGGTAAATTACAAGATGTTCTATATGGTTATAGTTGCATAGATGAAAAAGATCTGGGGGAGCTATGCAGAGATAACTCAAGATGGGCCTTAGGATTAAGAAAAGAAATTTGAAATTTATTCTGAGAACCACTGAAGGATTTTCAGTAAAGGTAAAAGACATGACCAAATTGGTATTTTAGATAAGCAAAAGCCTTGGATGGCTTTCTATTAAATATAGCAGCATAAATACACATACTAAACTATTTCCTTTTCTATCCCCACTAAACAACAGTAAAATAATTTTGTTAATGCACAAACACCCACTATAAAGTTTACAGTGAAAAAAAATGTTAATAATGAAATAGCACAGCAAGAATTCTTATACACAGCTGATAGGAGTATAAATTGATACAAACAATTTGGAAAACAATATGATGTTATCTGTTAAAGCTGAATATGTACATATTCAATGACACAACAATCCCACACTAATGCATATATCCAACAGAAATTTACACATATGCTCACCCCAACCCAAAAAAGACATGTACAAGGATATTTATATCAACAGTAACCACCAAATTATAAACAATTAAGTGTTTATCAAAAATGGGTAAATAAATTGTGATATATTTACACAGTGGAAAAACTATGTAGCAAGAAGAATGAACCATCTACAACTATAGGCAACATTATAGATTAACGTCACAAACAAAATTCTGAATGAAGAAGCCAAACACAAAAGAATACATACTGTGTGATTTCATTTGTGTAAAGTTCAAAAACAGGGAAAAAAAATCATCTCTGAAGTTAGAAGTCAGGATAGTAGATACCATTGTGAGGAGGGCATAGAGATTTTAAGGAGGCGTCAAGAGTATTTCTCAGGCACTGGTAATAATTGTTTCATGATGTGGGTACTGGTTACATCATTTTATTCTGTTTTGAACATTGACTCAGATCTATTCTTATGATATATGCAATTTTCTGTCTATTTATTGTATTTCAATAAGAAATATTTTTAAAAGACATAGCCCACAAGGACAAAAATAACAACAACAAAAAAAACTGGAGAGCAAATGGTGAGTGGTAAATGATGTAGTTCAATTGAGAAAACTGAATTTTTCATTGGCAGAAGTAAAAACCAAAAAGCAATCTGGTTTATGTAATAGAATCTCTAAGAAGACAAAGAATTTGCAGCATAAGGCACCTTTATAAATTTATAAAATCAGAAAGATGATTGAAAATCTGTTTAAGAAGCTAGCAGATTTTCAGATTTCCTCTTCAAGTCTACATGATGGGAAACTGCTTCCCCTACCCCAGCAGGAAACTGAAAGTAAGTTTTTGAAGAGTATAAAACAGAGTCTTCGGGCTAAACAACAGAGAGTAGAGGGGTGATATGGACAACAGGAAACACAAGAGAATGTTTGTATGCCTTTGTCTCTACTAGGTTCCTACAGCATTGACAGCCAGGCTTCTTTCCTTTAAGCTGGTGATGAAAGAGCATTCTCTGCAGAATCTGACCAGCTTAAGAGAAATGAAGAACCTAAAGATGCTGATAATGTGGTTTCCTACAGGTTGTGTTCAAGTCAGATCCTTTACAGAGAAGATAGCCAACAAGATTTTGATACAAAGAGCACCCATTCGCTTTTCACCACCTCACTATTAATAAAGGGTCTCAGGATATTTGAACACAACAAGTAATATGGAAAGCATAAATCAAGACAAACAAATTGAAAAACAAAAAATAAATAAATAAAACATAAACTTAACTTGAAAGAAACATTATATAGGGAGAAGAAAACTTAACAAAAATGTGGCAATAGTACTAGAGACATGAAAGGAGATATTGCATTTATGAAATGAGAACAGGACATTATTTTTAAAAGAAATATATAGAAGAAAACAAGTCCTTGGACATTATTGAGGAGAAAAAAGCAATTTAGAGTATTAATCCAAGAAGTTCATTCAGAAGAACAGAATTTTTAGACAGAATAGAAAAAATAGTGAAGAGAAAAATTATCACATAATTTAATAATTTTTTCTAGAGTAGAGTGCATGAGTTTCCAAATTGAAAAGACCTGCATGATAACTAAAACAAAATACATAAAATTTCAGAACTCAGGGGACAAAGATACTAAAACCTTATTAAAAGGAAATAAAAATAATTTTTAAAGAATCAAGATATTGAATGTATCAAACATCTCAATGCCATTTCAGAAACCAAAAGACAACAGAACAATGACTTCAACATTCTGAGGAAACTAGTCTCTAACCTAAAATTCTATATCCAGCTAAACCATCAACCAAATGTAAAGGCAGAAAAAATAAATAAATCAAAATGTTATATTCATACACCCTCTCTTAGGAAAAGAAGAATTGATAACTGAGTAGCAATGAGCATACTTAGTGCTCAGGTTGTGGCTTCTGGATACCATATCTCAATAAAAGAAACTAGAGTTCCATAGAAAATATCTGATTCAGATCCAGGGAAAGACTTTTACAAGATATGCTCAGGACATGTTATTATACTGGAAAGCAAAGTAGTTGATTCAAGCAAGGAATTGATTTAAAACTGCTGATGTCATATCAAAAGGACACCAGAAGCAACTTGAAGGGCATCAAAACTGGGATAATTAGAGCATCAAAAATAAAAATTGCAATGTATTGTATCACCAAATAAATAAGTCTATGAGTTCATAATCATACTTTGGAAAATATTCACTGTTGACTTTCAGTGTTTGCTAGGGCACAAACCCATCACTTTGAAACAGATAAGAGAAAGGAAGCAGCATTTCTTGTATGAACTGTATTTTAGAGCAACCAAATAATTAAAGAGGCACAGTTCTTTATAGATGATTCCTATGCCAAAGGAATGATAGATTTTAAAAATAACCACTTTGTAATGCCTGATAAAATAACCTAAGCAACAATCATCAATTGATGAAAAGATGATGAACATCATCTTTACGGTGGAGGATCAGACGAACATCACCTGAATCCACTAATGAATCTGAGTTCTACTAAAACTGGGACACCCTAACACTACATACCTCATGAAGTGATGTGCTAGGAATCACTGTCCGAGGTTAGGAATTAGGACAGTGGTTCTTAACCGTCTCTGTGCTAGTGTGAAAATTACCTGGTGATCTTTTAAACCTCTGGGCCATGGAGCTCCTCTCTCAGATATTTGGATTCAGCTGATCTGGGGTGGGGCCAGAGTCCAGTTAACAAGAACCGTGCAGATGATTCTAATGTTTAGCCAGAGTTGAGGACCACTTCAATAGGAAGTACACAGTACCACCTAGGAAGTCTTTATGCTTGAATTAAATGAAAATCACACCTCAACAGCAATGATTCTCAAATGTTAGTGTACATCAGAATCCTCAGGGGGCTTGTTAAAACAGATTGCTGGGCCTTGCCTCAAGCATTTCTGATTCAGTAGGTCTATGCCAGGCCCTGAGAATTTGCATTTTACATGTTTGCAGGGGCTGCTGATGCCACCCTAAAAGGCAGTGTTGTTTAACTTTTGATGCCCACTGGAATCACCTGGAGCAATTTAAAAATACTAATCCTCGGGTCCCACTTCAAGATTCTGATTTTATTGGCCTGGAGTGTGACCTGGGCATTGGAATTTTTAAAAGCCCTCCAATTGATTCTAATGTGTAGTCCAGGCCGAGGATAACTGTTCTAAATCTAACTACCAGGGTACAAGAAATATGAGGTGGGGGGGAAGCAAAACAAGGTAAATTATACTTAGAGGAAGAATCAGCCAAATTTATAATGTGAGGCATATTATAAGACAAAAGACTTGATTTCTCCAGCATATTGAGGACAGAGATAATGGAAGAAACTCACACAATGAGAGACTTAAAAGAAAAGGAAATTCAATGCTTGGGCCTCATTCAGATTCTAATTCAACCAACCAACTGGAAAGACATATTGGAGACAATCATAAAATTTGGATGTATAGCATGGTGGTTATAGTTTTTTAAAGTATCTATGTTAGAGCTATGTATTAAAGCATTTATAGGTGAAACAATATGACATGTGGAATTCTCTTTAAAATACTCCAGCAAAAATGTGGGTATGTGGTATTTGCTATAACACTCTCTCTCCTTTTGGGTAAGTTTGAAAATTTCCATAATAAAAGTTAAAACAAAAATATGATAAAAAAGAAACTACCAAACAGAAAGCAAGCTTCGGTAGAGATTCTTCATTATGATATGATTAGATACATTAAGAGGAGATTTCTAACAGGGCAAGAGTGAAAAGAAAACTAAGTAAATGTAATGACAAAAAATAATTATTAACCTCAGGGAAAGCAAAGTATTGTATAGGAAATGAAAAGCAAACATAGTACACCACATGGATCTGCTGTAAAGGGCATTTAGCCAGTCATCATGATATTAAGATCAAATACTTACCTAACTAAAATTATAAGGGGAAAAAAATTAGACCAAGTCAAGAACAGGAAGACAACATATAGAGAGCTGGAGTCAAGAAAGCGAACATCATTTTCCATTGAAAGCAGTCAATTGGTAATGGCTAGTAAAAAATAAATAAACAGCAATGTGAGCATAGCAATTAGTCATATAAAGTGAAGTACCAAAAGAATCATAAAATAAAGTAGAATGAATGATAATACAATAAGCTGTGTCTAAAAAATAATCAGTCCTATGAAGTAGAAGGGGTTACATTATTGAGAATGTTAGTAAAATATCTTGTGCTATCTTGTACAACTAGCCAGCTAGAAATTTGAAGGTTAAAAAGCCAATTATTAATTAGGTTTTGAAAATTCACATAATCACAGGGCCTGCCTGCATCTGGGGATTTTGTTTTAGTTTCCCACATAGGGAGAAAAATAGGGGAATGGAGAGGCCTATTTTACTTGTGTTTGTTAAACCTTATGTACATATAATTTTAATAAAAATTAAAATTAAAAAACAGAAAAAAAAGACTGCTAGGCTAAAAAATAGATGAATGGTGAGAAAATAGATGCAGGGAGATCAAGTAGGAGGCCGCTGCTGCCATCCAGATGACAGGGTGTAGAGGCCCTCGCTGGGCAGCACAGAAGTGTGGATGGAGAGATGTGGATTTCTGCACTATAAGAGACACCCAGAATACATAGAGTGTTGATGACCATCCCACCTAGGACATGTAACTCCCAGACTTCTACCTCTTCAGCAATGCTGGAAAAGTGTGGTGGGTACTAATACATAGTTAGCCATGTAGAACACTTAGATACACCCTTCATTGAAAGTTAGTCTTGAAGCTGTCACTTCAAAAGGTCATGAGTCACTTTTCCTGAGGATATTGAATCTGAGTAGGTCTCAGACAGAGTTGTTGTATAGGAGTCTCCTGTACTTGCTGTTGACCCCTAAAGTTACCACCAATATAAAGTTCTGTGTTTCTTCTATGCTTTGGCAAAGATAGATGGCTTTGAATTATAGTTTTCCTTCCAATCTATCATCCACATGGTTGACATTCGTCTCAAATACTATTAGCAGTGATTTTCAAAGACCAGGGTTTCCTTCCCTGGGCCTGGTCCTACATGATACAGAAGCCAGGCTGTACTTTGTGGACTTGTCAAAGGTGATTCCCATAATAAAAATGGCCTGGCCTGAGTTTGGGGCATTTCCTGAGCTCTGGGAGCTGTGTGATGCATTGAATTGTTGCCATTGGTTTGCTAAAGAGGTTTCAAATTGAATATGAATGTTTTGTGATAGAAATTGGCACTCATATTTTGCTGGGTATGTTTATGAGGTAGTAGTTTTCTAGTCAGTTCTCATATAACTCTTACAGCAAGCACTATCCAGGGATCAAATCAAATCTTCCTTTAAACAGAGACCATTGACCAGGAAGCCAAAGCCTCCTTATACTTGACTTCCTTAATGATTCATAGGTCCAGGATTTTTCTAACCAAGAAGAATTCCTAGGTGAATAGTATAGCCTTGTACCTTTGAAATTAGCTGGACATGTCCACACTTTAAACACCATACTCACTGTATTTGGCTTCTCAATTGTGTTTTTATGTTACTGAGCCATCACTTCCAAGGCCCATTTACACATACACTCACCTCTCCAAGATGCTCAGAATCCACTCAGCAGATGGGCCAGCATCCTAGCCAGAGTCTTCCCCTTACCTCTCCCTTTGCATACCCATCCCTCTGCAAAGTCTACAGTGGAGAGGTTCAGGTGATATGTTCAGATCATCTGCTAAGTAGAAGAACTCAAGTCAAGAAATGTTTAAGAAGGGCCCACTATATGCAGGTACATCACTGGACTCCAAGAATAGAGTAGAGACCTGGAAATGGCCAGGTCCCTACTCCCAAGTAGCTTACTTTCTAGTGGACAGACACAATAAGTAAACAAATTATATATAATTATATAGAAGATAGTGACAAGAGCTATAAAGAAATAAGAGGATAGACAGGGCTTGTGATTTTAGCTGTCTGAGGAGGTGAATTTTCAGCTGAGATTTGGATGAAGTGAGGAAGATTTATTATATTGAAAAGAATATTTCAGGCAGAGGGCATGGCAAGTGCAAATGCTTTGAGACTGGAGAGAATTGCTATGTTTGAGGAACAGAAAGCAGGCCACTATGACTGGAAGAGTTCCATGAGATGAGATTGCGAGGTAGACAAGGAAGGCCCATCTGGAGTCCTGTAGACCATAGGGAAAGTTGTGGAAAAATTCTGTGTGGAGACTGATTATAAGGCAAAAGTGGAAACAGGGTGGCCAGCTAGGATGATATCACATTTGTCAAGGGAAGAGAAAAGGTGGAAAGAATATTAGACTTTGTATATATTTTTGAAGGAGTGCGGCTAAAGAATTAACTGTTGAATTGGATATGCAATATAAGGGGAAGTGGTCACAAGATTGACTCTAGGATTTTGTCTTGAGTTACTGGTTGAATGTTGACATCACTTACTAAAATGGGGAAGACAGGGAGGCTAGGTTGAGAGAAAGGATTGAGATGTTGTTAGACATACAAATGAAGAGGTCAAATATGCAGCTGGATAAGTGAATTTGGTATTAAAGGGTGAGACTATGAGCAGATAAATAAATTGTGGAATTGTCAGAGTACACCTAACATTAAAAGTCATAGGACTGGATGCAAACTCCTAGGAAGACAGTGTAGGTAGGGAAGGAATGAGGTCAAATGTTTGAGTTTTGGGGCACTCTTAGCTCAGGGGCTTGGATTCTGAGGAGAAACTAAGAAAGGAGACTTAAGAGGAACAGAGGTAGGCTATTCTGAGATTGATTCATGCAGCCTAAAAATGAATTAATATAATAAATGTTAAGCATGGCACAAATCTGGAATAAGTTCTAAGGAAGGCAAAATATCAGAAGGATTTCATAAATAAAAATATTTTTTAAAAATATTTTTTAAATGATTTAAAGTTTTGTTAACAGAGTCCAACTGTTGATGGTATATGGTGTAATTTTAGAAGGTGACAGCACCACATTTTAATTCCTGTTTTACTGCTTTGTTTTGTTAAAAAAGCAAAATCTACAAAATAGACAGGATGAATGCAAGATAGTTAAGAAACTGAGGACTCAGCCTACGTGAAGCTCCGAGCAAGACAAATCAGGACCAAGAATACAAAAATCAATAGGATTATAAAACCACCGTTGATAATGTGTGATAATCTAGTAAATTTGATGGTGATTATTAAGAATCAAGGCTTTTTTTAAGATTAAGGAATGTCTGATAGATCTTGTTTATTTTTCTGAATGTTAATCCTGTGCTAGTAGAGAAAGGATTTCAGCACACTGCAAGAGTAACCTGTCATCTTCCAGTGGTATACTTTTTCAGCACACTGCAAAAATAACCTGTCATCTTCTCAGAATGATGAGAGATGTGGGCTGATAAACAGCACAGTCAATAGCAACCACCATTTATTGAGTTTAAATTTCTGGGCAAGCATTGGACCAAGTAAAGCTGAGAACTCTTTGTTGTCTATTGCTTCAAGCAATTGGCTGACTGTTGGTGTTATTTGCTGAAATAAGGGAAGAGTGATAGAGATCAGGTTGTGATTGGGGGAGAGACTGAGATGTCTATTAGACATCCAAGTACAGATGTCAGCTTATTATCTTGACTATAAGTCTAAGCTCATTTATCCAAAATAGATAAAACATTTTTTAAAGGGTAAGTTTCAATTCAAGAATGGAAAATAGCTAGGGGCCATAAACAATGCAGAAACTCAAAGCCATAAAGGAGAGCTAGTATTAAAGCTGCAGCTCTTCAAGGAACTAAATTGATACCTCAGAACAGGGTTTTAGTTAGTACTGAGTAAAGACAGACATTGAGGTCCAAAGCTTCATGTGTTATGAGAGCTAGAACTGGGCTCCAGGTGAAAATCTGCAGGCACTGTCTAGCCAAGGATTATAACACAGAAAGAGCCACCCATGATAGACTGTGGTAGAAAAAGTCACCGTTAAGAAAATGAAATCCATGAGTCTCTGTTTGTTTGTCTTATTCGTTTGCTGCTTTCAGTTTAATATCCCACATATAAATGATCTCAACTTTTTCTGTCTGACTTAGTTTGCTTAGCATGTTAATCTCGGGATCCATCCAAGTTGTTGCAAATGGCAGTATTTCGTCTTTTCTTTTGGTTGAGGAATATGAGAGGACAATTTTGTCATTTTGATTATATGAATTTACTAAAATCAACAAATAGCTGAATTAATAAGGATGTGGATACAACAAATATAACTCCTCCCCTCCTCTTTTTTAAACCAAATGACCAAAGGGTCTTGTAACATTTAGAAAAATAAAGGAAATACTTTTATGGGAAAAAAAGAAAAGAAAGAAATTCAGTCCTCTGCGACACAAAAATGTGGGGCTCAATTTTATACCATCTATGCTATGATGCTAAAAAAACAGAAAACTAAGTATAAAAACCATTGTACAATTTGTTCTTATGATACTATACAGGTTTGGCAGAGCAAATGCTATGTCACCCAAAGGAACATCTTTACAGCTCAAGGCATGCCCTGGGTTCCTATAAAGCTCACAGAGGAAGAAAAAAAACTCAAGTAAATGAGGAAACCTAATCCACTGGAAGACAGTCAGTATATAAAAGATATGAGGGTTTTTACTCCTGAGGACATAGAACAATAAAGTAAGTGTGTATAAAAGTTAAATGAGACAAAGAAGAGAATGTTTAAACAAGGGAAGGCCATTTATGAATATAAACAGGCAACTAAGAAAAAAGCACCAAATAATAATTCTAAAAATATATAGTTATTGAAATTAAAGAAAACAATACCTTTACTAGATAAATAATACAGTACTCTAAATGTAAGTGACAGAGAGTTAGTAAAGAGGAAGAAAAAGCTAATGTAATTTATCATAATTCTATACACAAAGAAAAAGAAAGAGAAAGACAATTTGAGAGACGTGCAGGCTAGAATGGGTCAAGTATGGGTCTAATAAGGATTCTTGAAGCAATAATTAGTGAGCATAAGAGAGTGGCAATATTTGAAGAAGATAGACGCAGATCTTAATATTGAAAGAATGTATGAAGTCTTAGGAGAAAAATTAGAAACATACCTAAACATTATAATAAAACTATGAAACAGGAAATAAAAAATGAGAATACTAAAAACCATCATAAAGGAAAGATTAAATACAAAGGAAGACTTTCAGATTAGCAGCCACTTCCTATCAGATACACGAGTCTCAAGAAGAAAATAGTATAATGTGTATAAAATGCAAAAGAAAATAACTGTTAACAATAATGTTATACTCAAATAAATTATCATCCAAGAAGAAGGGCAAGATAAAAATTTTCACACCCACAAAGACTGCGAAAATTTATTATTCATAGATCTTTTCTGAAAGAACAATTTAAAGATGATATCAGCATGAAAATTATTAAACTTGGAAGAAAATATTGGGATAAAAAGAGCAATATATAGTGATCAAACTAATTACACGTAAATCTAAATCAGATTGACAGCAAATAATAATAATTTTTTCTTGGGTTTAAAAATAAAATATGTAAAATACTGGAAAAATTTGGAGGACGAAAGAGGTACCTTTTTGAGGAAAGTGAAAGCAAACTAATTTATTTTACAGGAGAGAAAAAGCAAATCAGAATTACTATAGCTTTGGTAAGAAAATATAAATTAAACAAGCAAGTTAAAAAGTTTAATTTTAAGGTACAATTAATGATAGAAATACTAATTAATAGAGTATTCTTTAAGTCAGAATTAAACTTAAAGAAAACTGATGTAGCGATATTTATAATAAAAAAATGTGGAATGCAAGCCTAAGCATATTACTATGAATAAAGAGATGCAACGATAAAAAGAACAATTCACTAAGAAACTATAACAATCATGAACTTTAAGCAACTAATAAAATATATGAATATATGAACTCCTACTTTACAGATTTACAAGGAAAAATATCACATATGAATAAAAAAACACCAGATGCAACAAATAGATATACATTCAAGTAAAAATAATTTATTGACAGTTTGCAATGTATCATTTCGTAGTTGAGGAAACAAGGGCTTGAAAATGCTAAATAAGCTTCCCAATTCACATGGCTAATGTGTGGCTGAAGAAAGACCTGAAAGCCATGTAGTGCTTTTAACCATGACATAGTGCCTCAATGTTAAACATGGAGCCAGAAAATATACTAAGTCATACTCCACCTATTGTGCTCAGGAAGCCAGAAATATTAATTTACCTAAAAAATATTTATTGAGGGTTTTCTTTGTGCCCTAATAATGTCTAGGCACTGGACATGCAGAAGTGGTGGGGGGGAGGGGGCAGGCAGAATTCTTGCTCTCATGTTGCTTAGATTAGTGTGTGTAGAAAAATTAGAAAATCAACAATACACGAGTGTATAGCATATTGAGTGATATTAATTGCAGTGAAAAGGAAGAAAGCAGAGTAAGGGTCAAGAAAGTGACAGAGGGTGGAGTGTGATTTTATGGGGTGATCAGAGGTGAAAAAGAAGTAAGGGAGGGAGTCCTGGGGAGCAGCCAGTGTGAAGTCTCAGTAGGGAGTGTGCTGGCAGTGCTCAGGACAGCAAGGAGACCAGTGTAGGTGAATCTCCATGAGCAAAGGCAGAGGTATAAGTAGGGGTCAAGAAGCAGCAGTGTAATGCCTTTTTAAAATGTTCAAGTTAACAATGGATATTTTAGATGAAATATTACCATTTGTGACAACATGGATGTATCTTGAGATATCATGCTAAACAAAATAAATCAGACAGAAAAAGTTAAAAACCATATGATTTCACTCATATGTGGGATATAATACTGAAAGCAACAAACAAACTTGACAATCAGAGACTCATGGACATGGACAGTGGATTAGTGGTTAAGAGAGGGAAATGGGGAAAGGGGAAGGTAGATAGTGGTAAAGGGGGTCAAATATTTGGTGACAGAAGGAAATTTAAGTCTAGATGGTGAACAGACAATGCAATATACTTATAACATATTATTGAATTGTACGCTTGAAACCTATTTTATTTTATTTACCAATGCCACCCCAATAATTTTAATTAAAAAAAATTTAAAAATCATTTTTTTACAGTAATCTCCCAAGAGTGAAATCATTCCTTATATTCTTAAGCTTACTGTATAACAGACCTATTTTGTCTACAGAACATACTCTAAAGCATGCTGTACTAGGAGCTCTGCCTGTAATCAACTTCTGTTGGGGCCTTTCTATGCACTGTTAAGCTACAGGGACATGTGACGACACTTCCTCCTATAGACACTTGCTATCCTATCAGACGGCATGTCATTTAAGTGTCTCAGTGCCTGGATTGTACCATTAGATGTACATTTCTTTGATTTAAATCTTTGCTATCTATGCATCTTATTGTAAAAAGCAAAATACCCTGATTAGTAACACATATGATAATTACCATTCACGACTGTGTTGAACAAAGAGCATGGCCATTACTAGCAGCTGGACCTCAGAGAGGCACCTTTAGGAGCTGTAACCTTGGTAAATAAAGCAGCCAGGCACAGCAGCCCTGGAGTCAGAGAGCTCAATGTCCTTTGCCCTCTTTTCTACCTTGGAGCCTCCCATTCCTGAGCCAAACTAGAAGCCAAGTTGCACAGTCTATTACAGTTCCTCTCCTAAGGAAAAGATCAGAGTGGAGGACAGAGTAGAGTTGTTCTGGAGGGACAAATGGAAGAAACCTAGCACAATTAATGAATCTTTGTGTGTAAATTCAATTTCTTCAAATAGATTCAAAGATTCTCATCAGCTTATTGATTCAGAAGCTTTATGAGACCAAATGACAGTGACCTAAATGAAATAGAAGGGCTGTGTTTCTCTCTTACAAAAGTGGGAGCTGGTAGTTGGTCAGGTGGGCATGCATCTCTACTCTGCAAAATCATGCAGGGACCCAAGTTCTTTCTGTCTTGGTGCTCACCATTTCCTTGGGAGTTATCTTCATTGTCAGGATCTAAGCTGCCACCCCACCCCCACTATATCCCCATTTCTGCCCAATAGGAAGAGAAAAGGAAGTAGAGGGCTCCTTTTAAGAAAATGCTCCACAATTTGGACACCTCCATACTGCTTACATTCCACCTTGACCACACAGTGACACATAGGTCATGTGGCCATACTTAGTTGGAAATGCACGTGGGACCGCAATTTCTACCTGGTGGTTATTGGAAGGTCTTATTCCCAAAAGAATCGGAGGAGGTATGGCTATCTGGGGATTATTAGCCATCTTCTCTTAGTGTTCTTCTTCCTTAGTCTCCCACATGGCATCTGGCTTGCAGGTACATGTGAATACTTGAGAAGGAGCAGGAAGAACACTCAGACCTGACATAGGACCCCTCTGGGAAGAGAAGAGCTAGTGTCCTTGAGGACATATACTTACGTACATGGCAGAGAGCAGTCAAACTCCTCAATGCTGAAAGTGTAAGATTTCAGAGGTTGGCAGAGAGAGCACTGACTGGCCCTGGGGCAACCAGGCCTTGTCTATTCCTAGCTGCATTGCTTGTTAGCTGTATGGCCTCAGGCAAATCACAACAATGCATGTTGGTTACTGATCCATGCCTTCTCTTCCTCACCAGGTCTGGCATATTCCAGGCTGGCAGTAAATCTCTTTTGCTAGAAGTTGATGTTAACACAGAAGCATGCTTGAACAATATGGTAGCCATGTGTGTGATAAAAATCATTTGCAGAGCACAATTAAGCATGATAAAGCCTGCAGAAGGGGCGACTAACCTAATTAACAAAAACAATATTTGTCTAAGGGCTTTATGGAAATTAATTGTTGTTATACAAATGTGGAGCTAATTGAAAATACGTCTTATCAATTTATTAAAGCAGGCCCTTCTGGACCTATCCTTAGAAACACTCTACTGAAGTCGGTGACAGTAATTGTAATTTTAAAATTACTTGTACTAGATTTCTCTTTCCATTTCTTAATTTAGTAGTTGCCGTTTCAGACTTACATTATTTCTGCCTCCTCATTTGTTAGTCTGAATGCAGGAGACTTGACTGGGACACGAAGAAGGATTTGGAAAGGAGCACTGTGACTTAAACTTGTAAGGAACTGATCTTAGAGTCAAAATCAGAGACACTGCCCCAAGTCTTTTTCACTTAGTTTCAGTGGACCTCCTTAGCTTTAAATCCCTTAACTCCAACCCCCGCCAGCACTATTTTTTAATGGAATTAACTCAAATTAAGTGGGACACATTATATTTGATGTTTTAATGTTATATGTAATTTAAAGTATCTCCTACCCCTCAAATATTTTGATGCACTGCTGTTCAGAATTATACACACTGGATGAATAATAAAACCCAAGGACCAGACAACTTACCTGATTCTTTGATTTTTGAATATTAAAGCATGTGTCTGGAATTCTCATCATTTTTGCAACACCGATGGCTGTACTTTTTAGTGTCTTTAGTGTCCATGTCACTGGACAGTAGCCACTAGAAATTAATGAGCCAAACATCCTGGAGGGATTTGGTCTCTGCGTTGAATTAGCACACTGAAGAATAGCACTTTGACCCTATTGAGGCTTTTGTTTTCAGTGCCTCACTTCTGTTTTCACAGGAGTGACAAAGTGGAAATCTGGGAACTGCCAGTTTTTGCTCTGCCTTGTATTCATTTTTTCCAAGAGTCTCAGTTCTAAAAGCCATCATAAAAATGAATCTTGATTGTGTCTCTGAATAGAATGGCAGGCTTGAATTAGACCTGGAGATGGCTGTTCAGTTCTTCCTCTTCTGAGTGGTTCTAAAGGTACTAAGAAAGGCTATGGCTTGGCCAATCCTCCTCACCAGTGTCAACTGATGGTCACTGGTGCCATCAATACCAACAGGAACCCCCAGTTTGGGTGAAGAAGAAAACTTCATTCAGTGCTAACAGCTCAATTGTGATATAACACAGCTGTGCAAATAGCTCAATAGTGTTATATAGTTCAATTAAGAGACAGTGCAGTTGTGAGCTGGCCCTGAGAGGCAAGGCAAGGCCCCTTTCTCACTAGACAGCTCTGCTCTGCTCTGCTCTGCTCCACTCTGCTCTGCCTTGCTCTGCCTGTTCTTCTCTAGGTCCAGTGAAACATCTTTGGTGTTTCATTCGATATCTCAGCTCCAGCCTAAGAACTGTAGTCTTCAGTCTTTCTGTGGACCTGACTTATGTAGACAGAAGTTCCTGCCCCTGGTCCCTGATTGGTTCATCCTTATGCAAATGAGAACTCTAAATTCTCTTGGTTTGATTGGTCCTAAAGGTACTGTCCTGATTGGTTAGAAGGGAGCTACTCAGATTAGTCAGTGAAGATGCTGATGGGGATATAGCTGTATAATTCTGATTGTATGGGAAAGCCTCATTCCTGTTGGATGAAATACAGTTCCAGGAACTCCTTTATAAGGGCTGGCTCAGATGGCAGAAACACAGTGCAGGAGGAAGGCAGTTTAGTGCAATTTTCTCCCTGAATAGTGGTTTGTGTGAGTGCATGCAGGGCCTCTGCTGTTCCCACCTCTGCCCCTTTCAGAGCTGGTATACACAAGATAATTTCCTTCAGTGCTCTGATCCTCAGTTTTCTCATCTACTAAACTAAAGAAGTATTTAAATAAGATAATGACTATAAAGATAAAATTCCTGGCTCTGGGCCTAGACATTAGTTTTCTTCTCATGTCTCCTACTTCCAGCTGGACCCTTCTAATCCAATTGTGACATTCTGTATTTTATGACCCATAAACCCAAAACTTAAATACACTGAGTCCTATGGAGCAGCAAGTGTGGAAATCACACAGCACCTCTAAGTACCAGTTTACCTACCACGCCACAGAACATGCCATACCTTCCTCCACTGACCTAAGTCTATTTCCTGGAATTTGTTCCTCAGCTTATTGTGATTTCTAAACATTTACTTTAATGCTTGAGTTAACTTCCTTGGTGCGTGTGTGTATGTGCATGTGTGCACATGCACATACACACATGCTTTGTGCATGTTGACACCCTGATGCTGGAAAAAGTCTGGGGTGCATACCGATTCACATCAGAGCAAGAATTGCCGCATACAGTGTCCCTTGCAGTGGTCAGCCCATTGCCTGTCATATGTCTGAACTGGAGTCATTCTCCTCTGGAGAGTGCTGCACTCATCTGTCCCAGCTCCCACTGTTGGGGAAAGACTTGGACATCTTTGCAGAGTGTCAGTGATATGAAGAAAATGTCCCTTTGAAAGCATTGCCTGATCTGGACTGTAGCAGAACCCACCATCCGATGTCGCACTAATAAAGGTGGATTCTCCTTCTCCTCTGCTTCAGGCTCTTTGCTTCAGTGACTTCAAACTCACACACTTTAACTCTGAGACTCCCCAGGAACCCCTAACTTATGCTAGTCTGGGCTCAAGTTTGCAGAGTGGTGGACCAGAGGCCCTTTAGTAGTGGAGACCTGGCTGACCATGGCTCTACCTAGTCATTGAGGTTTGAGAATGGAAGTGCCCTAGAGGCTTTACCAGCTAAACAAGAACCTTCCCTGATGGCTGCATTAACATTCCAAAATGACAGTCACTGAGAGGACATTAAATCTGTTTTACCAGTTATCTTCTATTGAGTGTTAATTCTCAATTAAGATATACAAGGATTCAGGGGTGCTGGGCAAAGAAGGTCATGATCAGGAATGTAGAGCATGTCCTCCACACTGGGCCCCCTTCAGTGGTACTTACATAGTTGCATGTTTTGTTTCTTGTAAGAAAGGCAGTAGTTGAAAAGCATGTAAGCTGCCAATATTATAAAGCCACAGAGACATTCCCTTTCTTCACATTGACACAGTTGTTGTAATTCCCGTAGTAGACTCTATCCTCCAAGCAAACTTGGAAACTCTTTCTTCAGAGCTTCTCATACTCTACTCATGCCCCAGGAATGGCTGGAAGGCATGTAGCTAAGAGAGCAGTCACTTAACAACTCTGTTGCCCAGACAATGACCAGCAAGAAGACACCAACTTCTCCTTCCTTTCAAGCCCAAGTATTTTCTCTTAGTTATAGGAGTGAATGTCTCTCCTAAATTTCTTGTCTTTGTCCCCTAGCTTAAGCTCTCAGGCACTAAATATTTATGGTACCTTATCAAGACTTATATTTCCCTTCCCTGGACTATATAAAATAGAAGGCAGAAGCTCAAATGCCTTCAAGGTTGGTGAAGCAAAAAACATACATATGTTTTATTAAATTAGGTGGACACACTGACACAATAGATAGTAGTGAGGCCTATTTTCAACAAGCTTCTTTTTATCCTATCTAAAAGATATTTATATTTTTTAAATTACTGTCTCCATCAAACACCTCTGTGGACTGGATTCAGCTGTTTGGCCCTTGCTTAAGCAATCTGCTTATCTTTCTAATAAAATAACCCCTGAGTCCCCCAAGGTGGATCTACCTTTTTCATAGATGGTTGATTTTCCTTTTGTAAAATCTATTTCCTCTTATACAACATGCAATTATCACATTAGAATAGAACAGTATTTAAAGTCACTGTCTGTCAGTGGGGTTGAAGGTAGAGTGCCATTTCATTTCATTTTACATCTTATTTCCTCTTCAGCATGGCACCATACTTTTCTTTTTACCTTTATAAAAGATCTAGAAAATGTCATTTTGCTTTGCTTTTTCACCAGTGAGCCACGGTTCACTCCTTTGCAAGCAGAAGCCTATCACCAATTTCTACCAAGGCTGCTTTGAATAGGATGTCAGTGAGTCCTCCATTACCAAACTCATTGTACTCCTGCATTGACCAATGGTCACCTCCCTTTTGGGCAATTCTCTCCTGCCTGCACACCAGGACTCCTGTGCTCTCTGGCTTATTTGGCTCCTCTGACCATTTCCTTACCATCTTCATCCCTGGATTCTCCTACCCTCTCTATTTCTGAGTGAATGTTCTCCTAATGGACTCACCTCCATTTTGGGCAAAAGGGCATGATAGAAACAAGTCAGTGAGACCTAACAAAATATTGATTATTAAACTGATTATTAAAGACATTTCCAGACATTAAAGTGGGTTAGGAGATTCAAACATTTTGGGGGGAATGACTATTATGCCAAACTTTATCTCTTCATCCAAGAGGCATTTGTTTAGTGCCAATTAAATGTGCCATGTGCTTCCTAAGGCATTGAGCATGCCATACTTGGGATGAAAAGATTTTTTAAAAAGCAGCCATTCAGTGCCTCACATTACTCACAAATTGGAGGGAGAGGAGTGATGTGATAAGCACTTGGTGCCAATAGGTGCAAGATGTTTCAGTGTTGTTTCCTTTAAGGATGGAGCTGTAGGAATCAAGGAGAAATGACAGTTATGTGAACCTCTTAAGCCAGTATGAACATGGTACCTCTAGGGACTGTGATAGGGGAACATGTTAACAATATTTCCTCATGTAATGAGCAAATACACAGGCATTAACCAAATAGGAATGGGACCTTCAATTGGTGGCAGCAGCAAAGACCAGTTTTGGGAATTCAAGGTATTTTTTGTGGGGTCTCTAAACGTATTAGACAACTTAAGGAGAAGTGTGATGAGAAAATGCTTAGGGTTTTTTCCAGACTGTTGTACCCTTCCTTTACCAGATTTACTCATGTCTAGGCTTGTATCTTCCCTGGATTTGAATTCAACATTGGACTCTTGACTTTTAACACACAAACTGGTTGCAGGTCCATGTTCCCCACAACTTGGTGTACACTCTCAGCATCAAGACACCCATATTCTTGGGTAGAAGAGACTGAAATCTATTCCTCACTAGGATTTGTGCTTATGATGGACATAGAGAAGAAAGTTGATTGGCAGTGTCCTTGCTTTCAAGGAGCTCACTTTTTAATGGCAGAGGTTTACAGCAAGAGAGCATGTGATGTGGTGGACATTTTTTAAAGTTTATTGGGGTAATATTGATTAATACGATTATATAATTTTCAGGTGTACATTATAATTTGACATTTATATATTCTATTGTGTGTTTACCACCCAAAGTCCAGTTTCCTTCAGCTATCATATATTTGATCCCTTTACACACTTCACCCACTTCACCCTGCCCCTACCTCCCTATATTTGAACCCCTTTACCCCGTCTACCACCCCTCTCCTTCCCTACCCCCTACACTCAGGTAACTACTAATCCATTGTCCATGTCCATGAGTCTCTGTTTGTTTGTCCTGTTTGTTTGTTGCTTTTAGGTTTATATTCCACATATAAGCGATATCATGTGATTTTCTACTTTTTCTGTCTGGCTTATTTCGCTTAGCATGATTATCTCAAGGTCCATCCATGTCGTCGCAAATGGGTAATATTCCTTTGTGTATATGTACCACTGCTTCTTTAGCCAATCATCTATCATAGGACACTTCAGTTGATTCCATGTCCTAGCCACTGTGAATAATGCTGCTATGAACATCGATGTGTGAATATCTTTTTGGATATGGGTTTTCAGGTCATTGGGGTAAATACCCAGTAGAAGGATCATATAGTAGATCAATTCTTACTTTTTGAGGAACATCCATACTGTTTTCCATAGTGACCATACCAATTTGAATTCCCATCAGCAGTGTATGAGGGTTCCTTTTTCTCCGCATCCTTTCCGACATTTTATATTACTTGTCCTGTTGATAACAGCTATTCTAACAAGTAGGAGATGGTATCTGATTGTGGTTTTGATTTGCATTTCTCAAATAGCTAGCAATGTTGAACATCTTTTCATACATTCATTGGCCATTTATATGTCCTCTAGGGAAAAGTGTCTGTTCAGGTCCTCTGCCTGTTTTTCAACTGGATCATTTGTGGGGTTTTTTGTTGTTGTTGTTATTGAGTCATATGAGTTCTTCATGTATTTTGGATACTAGGCCCTTACCGGAGGCGTTGCTTACAAATATATTTTCCCATTTGGATGGTTGTCTCTTTACTTTGTTGACAGTTTCTTTTACTGAGCAGAAGCTTTTTAGTTTGATGTAGCCCCATTCATTTATTTTTGCTTTTACTTCCCTTGGCTTTGAGGTCAAATTCATAAAATCCTCTTTAAGTCAAAGCTCCTTGAGTTTAGTTCTAGTGTTTTCTTTTATGCATTTTATTTTTCAGGTCTTATATTCAGGTACTTAATCCATTTTGAGTTAATTTTGGTGTGTGGTGATAGACAGCAGTCTAGTTTCATTCTTTAGCAGGTGGATTTTCAGTTTTCCCAGCACCACTTATTGAGGGGGCTTTCCTTTCTCCTCTGTATGTTTTTGGCTTTTTTCAAAAATTATTTGCACGTATAAACATGGGTTTACTTCTGGACTCTCAATTCTGTTCCACTGGTCCGTGTGTCTGTTTTGCTGCCAATAACATACCATTTTGATTACTGTCACTTTATTGTATAATTTGAAGTTGGGCAGAGTCAGGCCTCCAGCCTCGTTCTTTCTTCTCAGGATGGCTTTGGCAATTTGAGGTCTTTTGTGCTTTCATACAAATATGATGACATTTTGTTCTATTTCTTTAAAAAATGCCGTTGAGATTTTGATGGAGATTGCATTAAATCTGTATAATGCTTTAGGTAATATGGCCATTTTAACTACGTTGATTCTTCCAATCTAAGAACATGGAATATCTTTCCATTTCTTTGTATGTTCTTGATTTCTTTTAATAGAGTCTTGTACTTTTCATTATATAGGTCCTTCACATGTTTCCTTAAATTTATTCCTAGGTATTTTATTCTTTTTGTTGCAATTGCAAAAGGAATTATTTTTTCCACTTCCTTTTCTGACACTTTGTTATTAGAGTATAGAAACGCTATGAATTTTTACATGTTGATTTTGTATCCAGAAACTTTACTGTATTTGCTTATTGTTTCTAGTAGTGTTCTTGTGGAGTCTTTAGGGTTTTCTATACAGAGAATCATGTCATCTTCAAATAGTGACAGTTTGACTTCTTCATTTCTTATTTGGATGTCTTTAATATCTTTCTCTTGTCTGATTGCACTTGCTAGGACCTCCAATGTTATATTGAATAACAGTGGCGATGGTGGACAGCCTTGCCTTGTTCCTAATCTTAGAAGGAAGATGTTTAGTTTTTCACCATTAAGTATAACATCGGCTGAGGCTTTGTCATATATGGCCTTTATTATGTTAAGGTACATTCTTTCTATACCGATTTTGTTAAATGTTTTGATAATAAATGGTTGCTGTATCTTATTGAAGTTTTTTTCTGCATCTATTGATATAATCATATGACTTATTTTTTTATTTGTTTATGGGGTGAATCACATTAATCGATTTGCATATGTTGAACCATCCCTGTGTATAATCTTTTCAATATGTTGCTGTATTCCATTCACTAGTATCTTATTTAGGATTTTTGTATCTGTGTTCATGAGAGATATTGGTCTGTAGTTTTTGTGTGTGTTATCCTTACCAGGTTTTGATATCAGAGTAATATTGGCCTCAGAAAATGAGTTAGGACATGTTGCCTCTTCTTTAATTTTTTGGAAGAGTTTGAGGCGAAGAGGTTTTAAATCTTCTTTGAATGTTTGGTAGAATTCACTGGTGAAGCCATCTTGTCCTGGACTTTTACTTTTTAGTGGGTTTTTGTTGATTGTTTCACTTTCCATACTGCTAATCACTCTACTTATATTTTCCTGACCTTGATTCAGTCTAGAAAGACTCTATTTTTTCTAAGTACTGGTCTATTTCTTCTAGGTTATTAAATTTAGTGTTATATACTTTTTCATAGTATTCTTGCATGATCCTTTTTATTTCTGCATTGTCTGTCATAATTTCCCCTCTTCGTCCCTGATTTTGTTTATTTGTGTCCTTTCTCTTTTTTCTTTAGTGAGTCTAGCCAGGGGGTTGTCAATTTTATTAACCTTCTCAAAGAACCAGCACTTTGTTGAATTCATTTTTTTCTGTTATATTTTGTTTTGTTTTCAATATAATTTATTTCTGCTCTAATTTTGATCATTCCTTTCCTACTGATGACTTTAGGCTTCAATTGTTCTTCTTTTTCCAGTTTTTAAAGATGACACATTGGGTTGTTTATTTGGTCTCATTCTTGTTTTTGGAGCTGGGCCTGTAATGATATGAACTTTCCTCTTATGACAGCTTTTTCCATTTTCCAAAAGTTTTGATATGTTGTACTACCACTATCATTCATTTCTCTGTATCTCTTGATCTCTCTTTTTATTTCTTCTCTGACCCAGTTATTCTTCAGTAGTATATTGTTTAATCTTCATGTATTTGTGGTTCTTCCTGATTTATTTCTGCAGTTGATCTCTAGTTTCAAAGCATGATGATCAGAGAATATGGTTGGTATGATTTCAACCCCCTTATATTTGTTGAGGCTATCTCTGTGTCCCAGTATGTGGTCAATTCTTGAGAATATTCCATGTGCACTAGAGAAGAATGTATAAGCAGCTGCTTTGGGATGGAAGATTCTGTAAATAATTATGTCCAGTTGTTCTAATGTGTCGTTTAAGGATGTTATTTCCTTGCTGATTTTCTGTTTAGATGATCTGTCCATATCCGGCAATGGGGCATTAGGTCCCTTACTATGATAATATTTTGGTCTGTTTCTCCCTTCGGTTCTGTTAGTAATTGCTTTACATATTTCAAGGTTCCCTGATTGGGAGCATAGATATAAATAAATGTCATGTATTCTTGATGCATGATTCCCTTTATCATTATGAAGTGTCCCACAATATCTTTCTTTACCTTTTTTATTTTGAAGTCTATTTCATCTGATGTTAGTACCGATACTCCCACTTTTTCTGAATGCCATTTGCTTGAAATATCTTTTTCCACCCTTTCACTTTGAGTCTATATTTGTCTTTGGAGCTGAGATGTGTCACCTGAAGGCAGCATATGTTTGGGTTTTGTTTTTAATCCATTCTGCAACTCTGTGCCTTTTTATTGATGAGTTCAGTCCATTTACATTTAGGGCAATTATTGAAATATGAGATCTTCTTATAACCATTTTATCTTTTGCTTTCTGGTAGCTCAGTGTTTCCATTGCTTCCTTGTCCTTGTGTTTCTGTTTTCTTTATTTTGGTTGGGCATTGTGAGTTTTTCCTATGGTTCTTCTTGTTTTATGTTATATATTTCATTTCTGAATCTTTCGTATGTAGTTGCCATTACGAATATGAAAAGGATAGTTATATATATGCAGTCGTTTATTTTCTTCTGCATATGCCTTATCTTCATTTCTCTTTGTGAATCTGAATCTTTGAATCCTTCCCTTTTCGGTCATTGTTGTCTCAATTTATTCCTATGTATGCTGAACATTCATTACTATCTTGCTATAGCAATTCTTTTCTTATTATGTAAGCTTATAATGCCCTGTTTTTAGTAAGGATTGCTCTCCTCTTCTATTTGCCTGAGTGTCACTTTACTCCTAAGTATGTATTTTTTGTCATATTGTTTTAGGTGAGATGGGACATTTTTTATTATAAGAATATTTAAGAAATTCAGACAAGTGAGTATGTACTGAGTTGTTACAAGAAGGCTTCATGGATGAGCATGACATCAACCAAATAGTAAAAGCCTGGGAAGAATCTGCATGGCTTGACAGAAGAATCAAGGTATTATGAGAAGAAAAAAAATATATCAGAGTATGAGCCAGAAGAACAGGGACATTCAAAGTTAGAAGAGCAGTATCATCAACATGATGGGTGAGATTAGTCATCAGTCTAAGCAACAAATTTAATATCTCACTAGAAATTTAAACTTTTCCCACATAACCAGAAGGAAAGCTGTCTTGGCCTAAGTAGCAGTAACTCTGATGGCCCTAATCTTAAAAGTAAGTGGTAACAGATCAGGGGGACTCATAGAAGAGTTTATCTTAATGGTGGTCCTTTTCTAATGATTTGTATTCAGATGAGATGTTATAGAAACTTAAATTTGTGATGTAGGCATCAAACTTATTCACTCACCTCAAACTGACAAAAAGTCATATACTAAGCAGGAGTACAAAGAGTTTTTGGATGTGGATACATGGGCAGGCATGACATCACATTTCCTCCTGCGTAGTGCTTCATAGAAAGTATATAAGAAGAGAACCAGTGCAGACTTCTTAAGGTAAGACCTTCTGTGATGCTGTGAACTTATCTGGCCAACAGTTTGGGAATTTGGGCATAAACAGCATTATATGCTCCTGCTTTTTTCAGAACTCTTAATGAATAGCAAAGCCACCCTCTTTAGAGTTCTCTGGTCAGCTGAGAATCACCTCACAAAGGAAGACTTTCTGGGCTACAAGGAAGAAATGACTATGATAAATGAGACTGTCAACTAAAATGTCTAAGCTGTGAATTCATATGTAGAAAGAGCAACTAAAAGAAGCAGGTTTGCTAGAGTGGGGTGACGTATGGCAGAGAAGGAAAAGAGATGCTAACAGGAAAACATACCTGTGGCTGCATTCCTACAGGCAAGCCAGGCTGATACCTGACACATCCATCAGCACATCCTCCACACCTACCTCCAGAGAGTAGAAAGAGGCTGGAGGTTGAGTTAATCACTAATAGCCAATCATTTAATTAATCATGCCTACATAACAAAGCCTCCATAAAAACCCTAAACAAAGAAGTTCCAAGAGCTTATGGGTTTGGGAACATACCCATGTGATGAAATGGTGGTACAGTTGGTGAGTGCGTGGAATCTCCACACCTCCCATCCCCATATCTTGTCCTATGTATCTGCTTCATTTTATTTTTTCCTGAGTTGTATCTTTTAGTAATAAATTGGCAATAGTAAATAAACTTTTTCCTGGGTTCTATGAACCATTCAAGCAAATTCTCAAATCCAAGGAGGAGGTCATGATTATGATCTGAACTTGCAATTCACATATGAAGCTGGGAACAGTTTTATAGAACTGAACTTTTAACCCGTGGGATTTTTGCTAACTCTAGGTAGTGTCAGAATTGGTTTAGATTGTGAAACACCCAGTCTGAAATACCAGTCAATTCTCCTGCTGAGAATTGTAAAACTTCTTGGAATGGTAAATGACACACTCGGTGTAAAAAGCATTGTGAGAATAAAGAAAATGGTTTATTTTAGTATCTAGAAAAATATGTCAGTTAAGAGAGTGGTAAGCAAACATGCTATTGAAACAGTTGAGTACGAAAAATAGTTAACTGTAAAATGTTTTCATATATAAAACTAAAAGAAGTTAATTTTTCTTAGAAATCAATATAACAATACATATATTGTTAAAATTTTACATGTGACCAAAAGAAAAAGGTGAATAAATTCTGAATTATCATAATAAAAAAATTAACAAAGAAAGTGAGAGCAATTTGACAACATGAGGAAAGAAAAAATAATAAGAAGAAAAACTGGATAAATAGAAAAATAAAATAGAATGGCAATTATAAATCCTAACATACTGATTACTATTATTAATGTGAATATAGTAAGTTCCTTACTAAAAAATAAAGTTAGAGAGTCCATTCAAGATAGTGGAATGGATAAACTCTGCATTTGCCTCTCCAATGGCCACATTAAAATTCCAACTAAATTATAGAACGATCAACCTGGAGAACCATCTAAAGACTAGCTGGACCTAACTCATATAACTAAGGATATAAAAAAGAGTCAACATCGAGACTGGTAGGAGAGAGGAAAATACAAAACATGCTAGACACACCCATGTGTGATAATTGAGTATCAGGTGAGAAACCTTGACTATTGACTAGAGGAGCAATGTTCCCCAGCCTCACACTGGGGTTCACTTTCCAGGGTTCCAGTGCCAGGAAGAGGAGTTCCCACAAAATCTGGCTGTAAATAACAGCTGGTATTTCAATTGTTTGAGTGGGAGGAAAGGCTGCTGGGAAATCATCCCCTTAAAGTGTCCGTGCACCGACTCACTAGCTCACAAGCACTCACCCTGGGCTCCAGCAGAGGGACAGCAGCTCAGGAGGTGCCAGAGACACACAGGAAAAAACTGAGTTGTGTGGCTTCAGGGTGAAAGCTGAAGGGACAACCACCATTATCCCTGTATGAAGCCCTCCTCTTGTGCAGCCTACAAGTGAGCGCCATTTTGCCTGTGTTGAGATCTCCTGCACATGGCCAAATCTGAATCTACATTGTCATGGTGAGATCCGCTCACTCCACCCCGGTGACTCCCTGGAACCTTACCCCATCCAACTAGCGCATTGACATGGATGATTCACCAGCCCCACACAGCCTTCTTGACAGGAGGCTCTTTTAGCAACAATCAACAGGCCTCTGCTCTTGCACCACCAGAGACAATTCAGGTGGTGGGCAACCAGCCCATGCCTGAGCTGTAGTATTTTTTTTTTTAACAAATCTCAAGGGTCTGCAGGCTTGATGCAGATAGAAGCTGGTTTCAGTGTGATCTGAGAGTTTTGTGAATGGCCACAGGCTCTGCACTGTCACCGAATTCGAATCTACACTAACCTGGGAAATACCACCCATACCACACTAGTGAGTTCCTGGGACCTCGCCTCAACATGCATACCGCCTGAGACTCCATCAGGTACTGAGCCTTACGAGCAGCCAGCAGGCAGCCCCAGGCCTTGGGATGTCCTGAAGCTCTTACTAAGAGGTCCCAGTCTCAGTACCGATTTTCTGTGTGGCCTCCCACATACCTCCAGGTTCAGCACAGGAAGCGCCCAATCACAAATCACTTTGTAGTTTCTATCAGGTAGCCCTAGGCAGTCACAAGCAGTGATGAACTCGACCTGCATGGGAGCCCCTCCAAAGAGGCTGCAGAACCAGTCATAGTAGGGGACTTAAATACCCCAGTGACATCAAGGGATAGCTCTTTCAGACAGAAAATCTACAAGGAATCAGCAGCCTGAAGTGACACGTTAAACCAGATGGGTTTAATTGGTATTTTAAGAGTATCTCACCCCAAAGAGTTAGAAAATACATCCTTTTCAGGAGAATATGGAAAATTTTCCAGGGTAGACCACATGTTGGGATACACACATACACACACACACACACACACACACACAGTCTCAATAAATTTTAAAAAATTGAAATCAGAGGACTGGTGGAAACATGGAGGAGTGAGAGATGTCCCAAGATCTCTCCCATTGAAACAACAATAAGCTGAACATCTTAAACTCAACAAAAAAACACCCAAATGGTACACCAGCATGTCTCAACATGGGATATGCGCATAAGAGCAACCACAGGTCAGAACCCCGGGTGTCGGGCTGTGGACTAGGAGAAATAAAGAAGGTGCCTCTCACAGCCACAGTAGCTCCCTGCAGAAAGAGGGGAGGGAGGTGGATAACGTGTGGCTACTTCCTTGAACAGCCCTGCTTGGGAGTGCTAAGAGTTCCACACAGCCAGCAGCAGGGCCCAGTCATGAGGGCAGAAGCAGAGAAGTGGGACGGGATGGCAGAAAAACAAAAGGTGATTTTTACCAGCCATGGTAGCAAAACCAAGACTGAGTTGCAGCCCCCAACTCTCAACCCAGAGGGCCCCTCACTCCCTACCCTCTGAGACCAATCACCAAAAAGCCCCAAGGGAACTGAGCCAACACTGCCGAGATTGCCGCTGACACTGACAGGGACTGAAACTGAGGGTAGTGAGTGTGATTAAATATCTACAAGAAAAGTAAAAAGGCATTATTTAGACTTTATATAAAGCAGAGAGATCCAATAGTCTTAGACACCATCTACTGGAAAACAAAAGAAAAGTGCCTTGTTTGCAACAGGCTAAAGAGATACCTTTATATAATAAATCTTCTTTCTGGACAAACAGCAGAATATACTTCCATTAATGCCCAGGCAGAGAAATAGTCCATTAAACACCATGAACAACCAAGGTGACAAGGCATTTCAGAAATAAAGTGAAAAATCTTCAGAAAATAAGCTTACAGACATAGAAATATGTCTTAAATATGTGACTTAAATGACAGAGAATTCAAGATGGTACTTCAGTGAGATTCAAAATGACTCATATCAACAATTTCAGGAATTGAAAAACAGCTAGATGAGTAGAGCAATGAGATTAAAACTCTCAAAAAGAACACAATAGATCTTCTGGAGATAAAAATATAAAAACATGGCAAGAGTTGAAAAATGAAATAGCAAGCTTGGGAAACAGAGTCAAACCAATGGAGGAAAGGATCAGTGATATCAAAGACAATAATCTAGAAATAAATCAGAAGGAAGAAAAGAGAAACTGAAGAGTGAAAAATAATGGAAGAGAAATACAAGAACTAGCTGATATCATTAAGAGAGGAACATAAGAATAATGGGCATTACCGAAAGCAAGGAAAAAGGAGCAGGGACTAGAAAGAATTTTCAGACAATTGTTGATGAGAATTTCCAGAATCTAAGGAATGAGCTGGAGCGTGGAATTAGAGAAGTCAACAGAACATCCAATTATCTCAACCCAAAGAGTCCTTCACCAAGACATATTGTATTAGTTATCAAAAATCAATGACAAAGACAGAATTCTCAGGGCAGCCAGGGAGAAGGAAACAGTAACTTATAAAGGAAAACCCATTAGATTATCATCAGACTTCTCAGTGCAAACCTTACAAACCAGAAAGAAAGGGAATCAAATATTTAAACGATTAAGTGAAAGGAACTACAAGCCTAGAATAATGTATCCAGCTAAGCTCTCCTTTAGATATGAAGGAGAAATGAAGACCTTTCCAGACAAAGAAAATTGAGAAAATTCTCAACTATGAGGCCTGCACTACAGGAAATACCGAAATGGTTCAGCTCACATTTAACAAAATGACAAAAAAAAAAAAAAAGATAAGTAGGAGTAAAGTGACTATCAGGCAAATAGAAGCAGAGAAGTGTAACTCTTACTAAGAACAGGGAATTATAAGCTTAAATAATAAGAAAAGAATTAGTATAGCAAGATAATAATAAACGTTCAGCATACATAGAAACAAATTGAGATAACAGTGACTGAAAAGGGAAGGATTCAAAGATCAAAACTCGCAAAGGGGAATGGAGATAAGGTACATGCAGAAGAAAATGGACAATTGTGTATATAACTATTCTTTACATATTCGTAATGGTAACCACATGCCAAAGATTCAGAACCGAAGTATATAACATAAAACAAGAAGAACCAGAGAGGAAACCCACAAAACCTAACTGAAATAAAGAAAATAGAAACACAAGGACAAGGAAGCAATGGAAGCACCAAGCTAAAGTGGCTATAAGAAGACCTCATATTTCAATAATCACCCTAAATGTAAATGGACTAAACTCACCAATAAAAAGGCACAGAGTTGCAGAATGGATCAAAAAACAAAACCCAACCATATGCTGCCTCCCGGTGACACATCTTAGCTCCAAAGACAAATATAGACACAAAGTGAAAGGGTGGAAAAAGATATTTCAAGCAAATGGCATTCTGAGAAAAGCAGGAGTAGTGGTACTAATATCAGATGAAATAGACTTCAAAATAAAAAAGATAAAGAAAGATACTGAGGGATTGGAGAACCAAAATGGCATAGATGATAGAGACTCTGTTCATCCCTCTGGCAACCAAATC
Organism: Pteropus medius; assembly: GCF_902729225.1. Classification (NCBI taxonomy): domain Eukaryota; kingdom Metazoa; phylum Chordata; class Mammalia; order Chiroptera; family Pteropodidae; genus Pteropus; species Pteropus medius. Next base: position 645,646 of record NW_024341288.1, on the reverse strand, counting down.
AAAGTTGTGATGGAAAACAAGGAGCAGCAGCAAGGAAAATTGCCTGGGATCTAGATGAACAAGCCATATAACTAGAGAGAAATCCAAGAAAGCACCCTACAATGGCAGAATGTAGGACGGGGTGAAGATGTGGGGCTGCCTAGTCTCGAGGCTGTGTGAGACCGAGACTGTGGCAGCAGCAGAGGCCTTTTAAAGGGGCTGCATCCGCGGTGATGGACCTGCTTGCTGTGAGCACCAGTGCCAATTCGTTTGCGTGCGGAAAGCACCAGGAACTTACAGGGAGACATTGTTGGAGTGAGGGCCAAGGTGAGACTCACTCTGTACAGAAGTGCCGGTTGTATCCATTGTTCCCCATCGAGCCTTTCCCCTTACCAGTTTGCTGGACATAGCACTGCCATAACAGAGACATCATCAAACTGAATAACACAGGTCGCTCCATCCAGAGGATTCCCTGAAATACCCCAACTCCTGGTCCCACCCAAGCCACATTCAAGTATATTCTCAGCAAATAAGGAGCTCCTTGCTAAGCAGCGCCTAGACTCATACTGGAGGCAGCTGGCCTCACTTTCTGGTGTGGCCTTTTGAGGTAACTATAAGCATAGCATCTGTGGCTTGTTTGCTGAATCTTAACAAGTGGCCCTAGAGGGGCACAGGCGGGGGCTAAATTTGGCCTGCAACTGAAGCCCTCTCAGGACTGTGCCACTGGACACCTACTTCACAAATCCACACTAATATGGTAGGAAGACTTAGGAGCTTTGCTTACTACATAGAAACAGACACAGAAAGGCAGCTAAAATGGGAAGACAAAGAAACAGAAACCATATAAGAGAACAGAACAGAGATCTAGATATAATGGAGTCAAGTAATCTAACAGATGCAGAGTTCAAAACACTGTTTATAAAGATGGCCAATGAACTTTTGGAAAGTGTAGATAAATTCAGTGAGAACTTAAATAAAGAGATAAAATATCTTAAAACGTTAATGGAGAATACAGAAGAGAACTAGTCTGAAATGAAGAATACATTATCTGAGATGAGAAGTATATTAAATGGAATAAACAAAGGAATAAACAAAGTGAATAAAGAAAAGGATCAAATGCCCTATCTAAAGGACAAGAAAGCCAAGAACACACAATCAGAATAGCAAGAGATAAGATGCCAAGACTAAAAATAATATAAGGAGACTATGGGACACTATTGTGTCCAACTATCCATCCAATCAGCGTAACTGAAGAAAATCAAGATATTGAACAGCCGTTTGAAGAAATAATGATGGAAAACTTTCCTATCCTGGTGAAGGAAATGGACATAAAACCCCAGGAAGAGAATTCCAAATATCAGGCATCCAAAGAGGCCCACACCAAGACACATTATAACTAAAATGCCAAAGGTTAAATACAAAGAAAGAATATTAAAAGCATAAGAGAAAAGCAGATCGTTATTTTTAAAGGAAAACCCATAAGACTGGCAGCTGATTTCTCAAAAGAAATTATGCAGGACAGAAGGGTTTGGCACAAATATAAAGGCCCAGGATCTACAACCAAGAATAATTTATCCAGCAAAGCTATCATTTAGAGTTGAAGGACAGATAAAGAGCTTCCCAGACAAAAATAAGGTAAAGAAATTCATCACCACCAAGCCAGTATTACAGGAAATATACGAAGGACATATTTAAGAAGAAAAAACATGTATCAAACACAGGAATAAAAAATAGTAACAACTATATTCCTATAAATAATACCTCAAATGGAAAAGAATTAAGTGCTCCAACTAAGAGTAGATGAATGGAAAGGAAAACAAGACATCTAGATTTTACCTATAAGAGATCCAATACAGAATAAGACACACAGAGACTAAAAGGAAAGGAATGGAAAAAGATATTGCTTTGATGGACCTAGAAGTTATTTAAATCAGACAGAGAAAGATAAACACTATGATTTCACTTATATGCAGAATATAAGGAATAAAAAAATCAAACTAATCAAAAACAGACTCACAATATAGTGGACAAATTGGTGTTGCACAGAAGGAAGAGGGATTAGAGAAATTGAGAGAATGGGGTTAAGGGTTAAAGAAGTGCAAATTAGTAGCTGATAGATGGTCATGGGGATGGGGAGCATGGCATAGGGAACACAATTAGCATGAATATGTTCTCTAGGTGCAGGGTCGGGGAGGGGAGGGGGCAATTGAAGGGATCGTTTTATGAACTAAATAGATGTATAACCAATGTACTGTATACTTGAAATTAATTAAAATAAATAAAATTTTTTAAAAGTAAAAAAGAAAAGAAACATAATGAGGAATACTTCGTAATGATAAAGGGAACCATGCACCAAGAAGATATAACACTTATTAATATCTATGGTCCCAAGAAGGGAGCCCCGAAATATGCAAAGCAATTACTAATAGAACTAAAGGAAGAAACAGACTAAAACACTATCATAGTAGGGAACATAAATACCCCACTGTCGGATATGGACAGATCATCCAAACAGAAAATCAATAAGGATTAACATCCTTAAATGACACATTAGACCAACTGGATATAATTGACATTTTCAGAGCCTTCCAAGCCAAAACACCTACTTATACATTCTTCTTGAGGGTGCATGGAACATTATCAAGAATCGACCACATAATGGGACACAAAGATAGCCTCAACAAATATACGAGGGTTGAAATCATACCAACCGTATTCTCTGACCATCATGCTTTGAAACTAGAGATTAACTGCAGAAAGAAATCAGAAAGAACCACAAATACATGGAGATTAAACAACATGCTACTGAAGAATAACTAGGTCAGAGAAGAAAAAAGAAGAGAGATCAAGAGATAAATAGAAAGGAATGATAATGAGAGTACAACAAATCAAAACTTTTGAGACAAAAAGCGGTCATAAGAGGAAAGCTCATAAAATTATAAGCCTACCTCCAACAAGAACGAGCCCAAATATACAATCTAATGCTTCATCTTAAAAATCTAGAAAAGGAAAAACAAATGAAGCCTAAAGTCATCAGAAGGAAAGAACTAATCAAAATTAGAGCAGAAAAATATAAAATTGAAAACAAAACAAAACAAAAAAAAAACGATAGAAAAAATAATTTAACAAAGAGCTGGTTCTTTGAGAAGGTTAATAAAATTGACAACCCCATGGCTAGACTCACTAAAGAAAAAAGAGAAAGGACACAAATAAATAAAATTAGGGATGAAAGGGGGAAAATATGATAGACACTGCAGAAATACAAATGATTATACAAAAATGGTATGAAAAACATATAACACCAACTTTAATAACCTAGAAGAAATGGACCAGTACTTAGAAAAATATAGCCATCCTAGATTGAATCAAGAAGAACTGGAAAATCTAAATAAACCAATCAGCAGTATGGAAATTGAAACAATCATCAAAAAGCTACCAAAAAGTAAAACTCCAGGACCGGATGGCTTCGCCAGTGAATTCTACCAAACATTCAAAGAAGATTTAAAACCTCTTCTCCTCAAACTCTTCCAAAAAATTGAAGAGGAAGCAATACTTCCCAATTTATTTTCTGAGGCCTATATTACTCTGATACCAAAACCTGGTAAGGATAACACAAAAAAAGAAAACTTCAGACCAATATCTCTCATGAACACAGATGCAAAAATCCTAAATAAGATACTAGTGAACTGAACACAGCAACACATTAAAAAAATTATACACCACGATCAAGTGGACTTCATCCCAGAGGCGCAGGGATGATTCAACATATGCAAATTGATTAATGTGATATACTACATAAACAAATTTTAAAAATAAGAATCATATGATCATATCAATAGGTGCAGAAAAAGACTTTGACAAGATACAGCATCCATTTATAATCAAAACAGTCAACAAAATCAATATAGAAGGAAAGTACCTAAACATAGTAAAGGCCATATATGACAAACCCTCAGCCAACATTATATTTAATGGTGAAAAAATAACACCTTCCTTCTAAGATCAGGATCAAGGCCAGGCTGTCCACTATCACCACTGTTGTTCAATATAACATTGGATATTCTAGGAAGTGTAATCAGAGAAGAGAAAAATATAAAAGACATCCAAATAAGAAACGTAGAAGTCAAACTGTCCTTATTTGCGGATGACATGATTCTCTATATAGAAAACCCTAAAGACTCCACAAGAACACTACTAGAAACCCTAAAGACTCCACAAGAACACTACTAGAATAAGCAAATACACAATAAAGACTCTGGATACAAATTGAAAGTTTAAAAATCCATAGTGTTCCTATACTCTAATAGCGAAGCGTCAGAAAAAGATTTGGAAAAAAATAATTCCTTTTGTAATTGCACCAAAAAGAATAATATATCTGGGAATAAATTTAACAAAACATGTGAAGGACCTATATAATGAAAAGTAAAAGACTGTATTAAAAGAAATCGAAGATGATACAAAGAAATGTAAAGATATTTCATGTTCTTGGATCAGAAGAATCAACATAATTAAAACGACCATATTACCTAAAGCATTATACAGATTTAATGCAATCCCCATCAAAATCCCATCGGCATTTTTTAAAGAAATAGAACAAAATATCGTCATATTTGTATAGAAGCACAAAAGCCCCCAAATCGCCAAAGCCATCCTGAGAGAAAAGAATGAGGCTGGAGGCATCACTCCGCCTGACTTCAAATTATACTACAAAATGACAGTATTCAAAATGGTATGGTATTGGCAGCAAAGCAGACACATGGACCAGTGGAACAGAATTGAGAGTCCAGAAGTAAACCCATATTTATATGAGCAAATAATTTTCGACAAAAAAGCCAAAAACATACAGTGGAGAAAGGAAAGCCTCTTCAATAATTGGTGCTAAGAAAAATGGAAAGCCACCTGCAAAGGAATGAAAGTAGATAGTTGTCTATCACCACACACTAAAGTTAACTCAAAATGGGTTAAGGACCTGAATATAAGATCTGAAACAATAAAAGGCATAGAAGAAAACATAGAAATGAAACTCAAAAACTTGGGATTTAAAAAGGATTTCATGAATTTGACCTCAAATGCAAGAGAAATAAAAGCAAAAATAAATGAATGAGACTACATCAAACTAAAAAGCTTCTGCTCGGCAAAAGAAACTGTCAATAAGGTAAAGAGACAGCCATCCAAAAGGAAAAATATATTTGCAAGCAATGCCTCTGATAAAGAACTAATATCCAAAATATACAAAGAACTCATATGACACAATAACAACAAAAAACAAATGATCCAATCAAAAAATGGGCAGAGGTCCTGAACAGACACTTCTCCCTAGAGGACATACAAATGACCCAGAAACACATGAAAAGATGCTCAAATCTCTAGATTTTAGGAAAATGCAAATCAAAAGCACAATGAGATACCATCTCCCACCTATTAGAATAGCTATAATCAACAGGACAAGTAATAACAAATGTTGGAGAGGATGTGGAGAGAAAGGAACTCTTATACACTGGTGGTGGGACTGCAAATTGGTACAGCCACTATGGAAAACAGTATGGGGATTTCTCAAAAAACTAAGAATTCATCTACCATATGATTCAGCAAATCTCTCTGGATATTTAGCCCAAAGTCTTGAAAATCTATATTTGAAAAGATATCTGCATACTGATATTCATAGCAGCATTATTCACAGTGGCCAGGACATGGAAGAAACTGAAGTGTTCTACAATAGATGATTGGTTAACGAAGTTGTGGTACATACATACAATGGAATATTACTCAGCCATAAGAAGAGACAAAATACTGCCATTTGTGACAACATGGATAGACCTCAAGATAATCATGTGAAATAAGCCAGACAGAAAATGTAGAAAATCACATGATATCACTTATATGTGGGATATAAACCTAAACACAACATATGAATAGGACAAAAAAAAAAAAAGAGATCCATGGACATGGACAACAGACTAGTAGTTACCAGAGCGTAGGGCATTAGAGAGTAGAGGGAGGTAGACAGGGTAAAGGGTGTCAAATATGGGGAGGTAGGGGCAGGGTGAAATGGGTAAAAGGGATCAAGTATATGGTAGCTGAAGGAAACTGGACTCTGGTTGATAAACACACAAGAGAATATACAGATATGAAATGATAATGTACACCTGAAAATTATATAATCGTATTAACCAATGGTACCCCAATAAAAAAATAAAGGAAAAAAATAGATTGTAGTCATATCAACATCTTCTCCAACCACAATTGTATAAAATTAGAAATGAACTACAAGAAAAAAAAAAGTGGAAAACACACAAAGACGTGGAAAGTAAGTAGCACGCTACTAAGAAATGAATGGGTTAACAATGAGATGACGAAAGAAATCAAAAGACACCTTGAGACTAGTAAAAATGAAGACACGACTCAAAATCTATGAAATACAGCAAAAGCAGTCATAAGAAGAAAATTCATAGCAATAGAGGCCTATGTAAAGAAATAAAAAATAACCTCAAATAAACAAAATAAACTTACACTTAAAGGAACTAGAAAAAGAACAGCAAAGAAAACCTAAAGTGAGTAGAAAGAAGGATATAAAAAATATCAGAGCAGAAAAGATATAGGATCCAAAAAAATATATTAAAAAAATCAATGAAACCAAGAGCTTCTTCTTTAAAAAGATTTTTTTTTAATTTATAAATCTTTAACCAGACTCATCAAGAAAAAAATGAAGACCCAAATAAATAAAATCAGATATGAAAGGGTAGAAGAGACGACTGACTCCACAGAAATATGGAGGATTATAAGAAAATACTACTAGTAATATTATGCCAACAAATTGGACAATTTAGAAGAAATAAAGTTTTAGATACATACAATCTTCTACAACTGAGTAAAAAAGAAACGAAAAAATCTGAACTCAGCAAGTACTACTATTAATGATATTAAATTAGTCATCAAAAAATTTCTAACAAATTGTGAAACACGGTGGAGTGAGACACGTCCCCACATCTCTCCCCTTGAAACAATAAGCTAAACAACTAAAACTCAACAAAAAAAACACAAAAACTGCACATCAGCACATCTGAGCGTGGGATCTGCGCATAAGAGCTACCACAGGGTGTTGGGGAGCGGGGGGTGGACCGGGAGAAATGAAGAAGCTACCTCTCACAGCCACCAGAGCTCCCTGAAGGAGGAGGGGGAAGGGGAAAAAAGCAGAAAGTTCCTGCGGTGAGTTCCCAGAACAGCGCTGCCTGGGAAAGCTGCAGGGCCCAGTCTTCAGGGCAGAAAGCAGAGAAGCGGGACGGGACTGCATAAAAACAAGTTGATTTTTGCCAGCCGTGGTTGTGAAACCGAGGATGAACCACAGCCCCCAACCCCCAATCCAGAGGGCCTCTCCTGCCATGCCCTCTGAGACAGATCACCGAGGAACCCCAGGGGGAATCTGAGCAAATGCCGCTGAGACTGTTGCTGACACTGATAGGCATTGAAACTGAGGGTAGCGAGTGTGATTAAATACTTACAAGAAAATTTTGAAAGTGTTGTTACACTTTATATAAAGCAGAGATCCAAGAGGCTTAGGCGCCACCTACTGGAAACCAAAAGAAAAGCACCTTCTTTGTAACAGGCTAAAGAGAGACCTTTATATAACAAATCTTCTATCTGAAAAAACAGCAGAATACACTTCCATTAATGCCCAGGCAGAGAAATAGTCCATTAAACACCATGAACAACCAAGGTGACAAGGCATCTCAGAAAGAAAGAGAAAAATCTCCAGAAAATAAGTTTACAGACATAGAAATATGTGACTTAAATGACAGAGAATTCAGGATGGTATTTCTGAAAAAACTCGGACAGATCCAAAATGAATCGTATCAACAATTTCAGGAATTGAAAAACAACTAGATGAGCAGAATGAGTTATTTAGCAAAGAGATTGAAACCCTCAAAAAGAACCAAATGGACCTTCTGGAGATAAAGAACAGACTACAAGAGTTGAAAAATGAAATAACAAGCTTGGGAAATGGGGTCGACCAAATGGAGAAAAAGATCAGTGATATCAAAGACAGAAATTTAGAAAAAAATCAAAAGGAAGAAGAGAGAAACCAAAGAATGAAAATAAGAAAGAGAAATACAAGAACTAGCTGATATCATCAAGAGAGGAAACATAAGAATAATGGGAATTATTGAAGGAGAGGAAAAGGAGCAGGGATTAGAAAGCATTTTCAGACAAATAATTGACGAGAATTTCTCAAATCTAAGGAATGAGCTGGAGCATGGAATTCAAGAAGTCGATAGAACACCCAATTATCTCAACCCAAAAAGGCCTTCACTAAGACACACTGTATTAAAATTATCAAAAATCAACGACAAAGACAATTCTCAAGGCAGCCAGTAAGAAAAAAAACAGTAACTTATAAAGGTAAACCCATTAGATTATCAGCAGACTTCTCAGTGCAAACCTTACAAGCCAGAAAGGAGTGGAATCAAATATTTAAACTATTAAGTGAAAGGAACTACCAGTCTAGAATAATGTATCCAGCTAAGCTCTCCTTTAGATATGAAGGAGAAATTAAGACTTTTCCAGACATATAAAAATTGAGGGAATTCTCTATTATGAGGGAATTCTCTACTACAGCAAATACTGAAAGAGATTAGTTTTCCTAAAATAAAATGACAAAAATCAAAACAAAACCATAATTAGAAGTAAAATGACTATCAGGCAAATAGAAGCCAAGGAGTGCAACCATTTCAAAGAACAGGACATTATACGCTTAAATAATAAGAAGAGAATTGTTATAACAAGATAGTTATGAATGTTCAGCATACATAGGAACAAATTGAGATAACAATGACTGAAAAGAGGGGGGATTCAAAGATTCAAATTCACAAAGGGGAATGGAGATAAGGCCCGCACAGAAGAAAATGGACGGCTGTATATATATAACTATCCTTTACATATTCATAATGGTAACCACACACTAAAGATTCAGAACTGAAGTATATAACATAAAACAAGAAGGACCAGAGGGAAAACCACAAAAGCCAACCAAAATAAAGAAAACAGAAACACAAGGACAAGGAAGCAATGGAAACACCGAGCTACCAGAAAGCAAAAGATAAAATGGCTATAAGAAGACCTCATATTTCAATAATCACCTAAATGCAAATGGATTGAACTCACCAATAAAAAAGCACAAAGTTGCAGATTGAATCAAAAAACAAAACCCAACCATATGCTGCCTCCAAGAGACACATCTCAGTTCTAAAGACAAATATAGAGTCAAAGTGAAATGGCATTCAGAGAAAAGTGGTACTAATATCAGACGAAATAGACTTCAAAATAAAAAAGGGAAAGAAAGATGCTGAGGAACACTTCATAATGATAAAGGAAATCATGCACCAAGAAGACATAATACTTCTTAATATCTATGCTCCCAATCAGGGAACCCTAAAATATATAAGGCAATTACTAAGAGAACTAAAGAGAGAAACAGACCAAAACACTATCATAGTAGGGAACCTAAATACCCCACTGTCAGATATGGACAGATCATTCAAACAGAAAATCAATAAGGAATAACATCTTTAAATGACAAATTAGACCAGCTGGACATAATTGACATTACAGAGCCTTTCATCCCAAAACAGCTGCTTATACATTCTTCTCTAGTGCACATGGAACATTCTCAAGAATCGACCACATACTGGGACACAGAGATAGCCTCAACAAATATAAGAGGGTTGAAATCATGCCAAACATATTCTCTGATCATAATGCTTTGAAACTAGAGACCAACTGCAAAAAGAAATCAGGAAGAACCATGAACACATGGAGATTAAACAACATGCTACTGAAGAATAACTGGGTCAGAGAAGAAATAAAAAGAGAGATCAAGAAATACATAGAAACAAATGATAATGATAGTACAACGTATCAAAACTTTTGGGACACAACAAAAGTGGTAATAAGAAGAAAGTTTATATCATGCCAGGCCTATCTCCAAAAATAAGAACGAGCCCAAATAAACAACCTAATGCTTCATCTTAAAAAACTAGAAAAGGAAGAGCAAATGAAGCCTAAAGTCAGCAGAAGGAAAGAAATAATCAAAATTAAAGCAGACATAAATAAAATTGAAAAAAATAGAAAAAATAAATGCAACAAAGAGCTGGTTCTTTGAGAAGGTTAATAAAATTGACAAACCCCTGGCTAGACTCACTAAAGAAAAAAGAGGAAGAACGCGAATAAACAAAATCAGGGATAAAATAGAGGAAATTATGACTGACACTGCAGAAATACAAAGGATCATACAAGAATACTATGAAAAAATATATAACACTAAATTTAATAACCTAGAAGAAATGGACCAGTACTTAGAAAAATACGACCTTCCTAGACTGAATCAAGAAGATCTGGAAAATCTAAATAGACCAATCAGCAGTATGGAAATTGAAACAATCATCAAAAACCTACCAAAAAGTAAAAGTCCAGGATCAGATGGCTTCACCAGTGAATTCTACCAAACATTCAAAGATTTTATACCTATTCTCCTCAAACTCTTCCAAAAAAATCGAAGAGGAGGTGACATGTCTCAACTCACTTTCTGAAGCCAATATTACTCTGATACCAAAACCTGGTAAGGATAACACAAAAAAGAAAACTTCAGACCAATAAACACAGAGGCAAAAATCCTAAGTAAGGTACTAGCAAACTGAATATGGCAACATATTAAAAAGATTATACACCACGATCAAGTGGGCTTCATCCAAGAGGTACAGGGATAGTTCAACTTACACAAATCAATTAATATGATATACCACATAACCAAATTTAAAAATAAGAATCATATGATCATATCAATAGAAAGAGCCTTCGACAAGATACAGCATCCATTTATGACCAAACACTTAATAAAATCAGTATAGAAGGAAAGTACCTTAACATAATAAAGGCTGTATATGACAAAGCCTCAGCCAATGTTATACTTAATGGTGAAAAACTAAACACCTCCCCTCTAAGATTAGGAACAAGGCAAGGCTGTCCACTATCGCCACTGTTATTCAGTATAACATTGGAGGTCCTAGCAAGTGTAATCAGAGAAGAGAAAAATATAAAAGGCATCCAAATAGGAAATGAAGAAGGCAAACTGTCACTATTTGAGGATGACATGATTCTCTGTATAGAAAACCCTAAAGACTCCACAAGAACACTACTAAAATCAATAAGCAAATACAATAAAGTTTCTGGATACAAATTCAATGTTCAAAAATCCATATAGTGTTCCTATACTCCAATAATAATGAAGTGTCAGAAAAAAAAGTGGAAAAAATAATTTCTTTTGCAATTGCAACAGAAAGAATAAAATACTTAGGAATAAATTTAGCAAAACAAGTTAAGGACCTATATAATAAAAATTACAATACCCTATTAAAAGAAATCAAAGAAGATATGAAGAAATGGAATGATATTCCATGCTCTCGGCCTGGAAGAATCAACATAGTTAAAACAACTATATTACCTAAAGCATTATACAGATTTAATGCAATCCCCATCAAAATCCTATCAGCATTTTTTAAAGAAAAAGAACAAAAAATCATCAGATTTTTATGAATACACAAAAGAACCTGAATTGCCAAAGCCATCCTGAGAGAAAAGAATGAGATTGGAAGCATCACTCTGCCCGACTTCAAATTATACTACAAAGTGACTGTAATCAAAATGGCATGGTATTGGAGCAAAACAGACACATGAACCAGTGGAACAGAATCAAGAGTCCAGAAGTAAACTCATATTTATATTAACTAAAAATGGATTAAAGACCTGAATATAAGACCTGAAACAATAAAATGTATAGAAAAAAACATAGGATCTAAACTCAAGGACCTTGTACTTAAAGAGAATTTTATGAACTTGACCTCAAAGGCAAGGGAATTAAAAGCTAAAATAAATGAATGGAACTATGTCAAACTAAAAGACTTCATTCACCGAAAGAAATTGTCAACAAGGTAAAAAGAGAAACATCCGAATGGAAAAATATATTTGCAAGCAATGCCTCCGATAAGGGCCCAATATCCAAAATATAGAAAGAACTCATACAACTCAATAACAATGAAAAAACAAATCATCCAATCAAAAAAACAGGCAGAGGACCTGAACAGACATTTCTCCTTAGAGTATGTACAAATGGCCAATAAATATATGAAAAGATGCTCAACATCACTAGCTATTAAGAAATGCAAATCAAAATGACAGTGAGATACCGTCTCACAACTGTTAGAATAGTTGTAATCAACAGGACAAATAATATCAAATGTCGGAATGGATGCAGAGAAAAAGGAACCCTTATACACTGCTGGTGGGACTGCAAATTGGTGCAGCCACTATGGAAAACAGTATGGACTAAAAGGCTTTACAGGTGAATTTTGCCAAACATTCAAAGAAGAATTAAGATATATTCTTTTCAAAATATCCAAAAAATTCAAGAGGATGGAAGCCTCCAAGTTCATTTTACTAGGTCAATATTGCCCTGATTCCCAAAAAAAGACAAAGACATTACTAAAAAAATTATAAGCAATATATCCCTAATAAACATAGAGGCAAAAATTTTCAACAAAATATTAGCAACTAAATTCAGCAGTACTTTAAAAAGGTCATACCTCATAATCGAGTGGTATTTATCCCAAGTTCGGTTCAATATCTACAAATCAATTAATGTGATAAACTACATTAACAAATTGAATGATAAAAATGATGTGATCATATCTATAGATGCAAAAAAAAACATCTGACAAAATCCAACATCCATTTATCATAAAACTCTCAGCAAAGTGGAAATAGAAATACATGCTTCAACATAATATAAGCCTTATATGACAAATGCACAGCTAACATCATACTCAATGGAGAAAAATTAAAAGCTTTTCCTTAAGATCAAGAACAAGACAAGATATCTAATGTCACCACTTTCATTCCTCATAGTATTAGAAGTCCTAGCCACAGCAATCAGACAAGAAAAAGAAATAAAAGACATCCAATTTGTAAAGGAAGAAATATAACTGTCATTATTTGCATGTGACATAATACTATACATAGAGAACCCTAAAGATTCCACCATGAAACTTAGAACCGATAAATTAATTTGGTAAAGTAGCAGAATACAAAATTAATATTCAGAAATCAGTTGCATTTTTATACACCAGCAATGGACTACCAGAAAGAAAAATTAAGTAAGCAATCCCATATAAAATTGCATCAAAAATGAAATAAAATACCTAGGAATAAATTTAACCAAGGTGTTAAAAACTTGTACTCAAAAAATTAGAAGACAATGAAGAAACAAATTGAAGAAGATATAAATAAATAGAAGCATATATCATGCTCATGGTTAAGAATTAACATCATTAAAATGTCCATACTACCCAAAGCATTCTATAGCTTGAATGCGATCCATATCAAAATACCAATGTCAGTTTTCACAGAACTAGACCAAATAATTCTAAAATTTAATGGAAACACAAAGCCACAGGAATCTTGAGAAAGAACAAAATTGGAAGTAGCATATCACCTGATATCAAATTACAAGAGTATAATAATCAAAACAGCATAGAACTGGCATAAAAACAGATATATAGATCAATGGAACTGATAGATGATTGGATAAAGAAGCTGTATACAATGGAATATTACTCAGCCAAAAGAAGAGATGAAATACTGCCATTTGCGACAACATGGATGGACCCCGAGATAATCATGCTAAATGAAATATATTAATGGAACAGTATAGAAAGCCCAGAAGTAAACCCACATCTATATTATCAACTAATCTGTAACAAAAGAGACATGAATATATAATAGGGGTAAAGATACTTTCTTCAATAAATGGTCTTAAGAAAATTAGACACATACAAAAAAATGAAACTATACTTTCTTATACTATATACAAGAACAAACTCAAAATGGATTAAAGACTTAGATGTAACACTCAAAATCATAAAGCTCCTAGAAAAAGATATAAGCAATAAACTATCTGACATTGCTCCTAGTAATATTTTTATATATATATTTCCTAGGGCAGTGGAAACAAGAGCAAAAATTAACTAATGGAACTACATCCAAGTAAAATATTTTTGCACAGCAAAGGAAACCACAACAAAACCAAAAGCCAACCTAATGGGGAGAAGATATTTTCCAATGATACGTCTGATAAGGGGTTAATATCAAAAATTTATAAAGAACTCATACAACTTAACAAAAAAAAAAATCCAGTTAAAAAATAGTCTGTGTACCTGAATAAACATTTCTCCTAAGAGGACATACAGATGACCAATAGACATATAAAAAGATGCTCATTGTCTCTAATCATCAGAGAAATGCAAATTAAAATTACAATGAGATATCACTTCACACCTGTCAGAATGGCTATCATCAATAAATCAACAAACAAATATTGGTGAAGATGGGAAGAAACTGTTGATGGGATTGCAAATTGGTGCAGCCACAATGGAAGACAGTATGGAGGCACTTTAAAAATTTAAAAATAGAACTACCTTCTGACCTAGCAATTTTATTTCTGGGTATTTATGTGAGAAATCCCAAACACTAATTCGAATAGAATGTATGCATCTCAATGTTCATTGCAGCATTATTTACAACAGACAAGGTATAGAAGCCACCTAAATGTCCATCAATTACAATTGTATAAAGATGTGATATACATATATATATCAAATATTACTAGGCCATAAAAATGCTAAAAATCTTATCATTTGCTATAACATGGATGGACCTAGAAGGTATTATGCTAAGTGAAATAAGTCAGACAGAGAAAGACAAATACTATATGATATCACTTATATGTGGAATCTAACAAGAAAAGAAACCTCAAAACAAATTAAGAAACAGAACAAAACAGAAACAGACCCATAGATGAAAAGAACAAGCTGATGGTTATCAAAGGGGTGGGTAGTGGGATAATGGGAGTGAAAAAAAAGTTATTTAGTTTTATGTACGGCATTCAAGCTTTCTTTATTTACCAGTCTTTCCACATGAATTTATAGTGATTTAATTTTTTTAAAATTCCATTTATGTGAAAGTTTATAGACACAGAAAAATCAAGTGAGATACACCCATACTATTCCATGATTTTGATATTGCCAGGAAATTGCTGCTAATGTTGCGCTATCTGACCCTTTCCCTATTTTTTTCTTCCAAATTATCTTCTGAGGAAGGACCTTTTTATTCCAATTATAGAAAGAACATCATTAAAAACATTTAATTATCAAATAGAAGGAAATTAATTTTGTACATGTCAGGACTCCCACCAACCACTACAATCATTTTTTTAGCACTGAAAAATTATGTTTCTTTCCTTGGTGTTTTAAAACTTGAAGGGCCTCTGGGAGTCAATAGTTAAAGATCTGGCCATCAGCCTGTAACAATGGGGCAGGGGCATAATGCTAACGACTTCATTGAACTTAGAGGCCAGTGAAGGAAGAGACTATTTAAGTTGCTGGCCTCCCTAGGCTGGCCTTCGCTGTTCCTGGGCAAACCGTTCTAGTCACTGCCTCCAGTGAAGATTAATGATGCTTTTCTGATCCAGACTGCCAGTGATGGGTATGAAATCAATGATAAGAAAAGGCAAACAGCAGCAAGAAGGAGGGAGTGTGGGGATGAGAATCTTAAAAAAGGGGGATATATAGCAAACCTAAATGTATATGCATCAAACAACAGAGCTAAGAACATGTGAAGCAAAAATTATAGAACTACGAAAATAAATAGACGATTTTTTTTTTTATTATAGTTTGGTACTTTAACACTCCCCTCTCAAAAAATGATAGAATATCTAGACAGAGAATCAGTAAGTGCATAGAAGATTTTGGCAACAACAACCAATAGCACAAAATTGACATTTATAGAATATTTCATCTAATAACAGCAAAATACACATTCTCTTCAAGTGCTCATAAAACATTTATAGGATATACCATATTCTGGACCATAAACCAAACTTTAACAAATTTCAAAGAATTATAATATACAGATTACGTAATCTGACCACATGGAAATTAAACTAGAAATTAATAACAGAAAGATAACAGGAACACATTTAAATACTTGGAAACTAAACAACACATTTCTAAATAGAGCATGGATCAAAAGCAAATATTAATTTTGTGTGTTAATATCTGTTTATCATTTCTGTGTGTTTTGAGCAAGGAATAGGAGTAGAGGGGAGTAGAGAGTGTATTTCAGTTTCTGTTCAGTCCCTACCTTGCTGGGAATCACCAGGACCCCCTTTTAGTTCATTTTCCTGCTCACCTTACTTTTTTCATGCACCTAGCACTTTTTTACCACCTTTCTACACATTTTGTGTTATTAAAGTAGAGACATAAAAAGCTTACTTGCCCAGATATATCTAACACAGTGCTCTGCCTGGGCAGGCATTTGGAGACCCGGCCTCTTCCTGTCCTGTGACACAGTCCTCAGAGACCTGGAACACTCTTCATTAAGTCCCAAGTGACTTTCTTTGAAGCCCAAAATAAAAATAAAAATAAAAATCTGTAATAATATTTCAAATTCTTATTTCACAACTTTTTTTTAAGCTTATTCTTAAGTATACTGAAGAAATATAATAAATTAACCACCCTGAGGAGATACACAACTGGAAGTCTAGCATCTCACTCCCCCTTTATTCTGGCTCAGCAATTGTGTGGTGGTTCATTTTATGTGTCAACTTCATTGGGCCAAAATACCCAGATGGTCTAACATGTCAGATGTTGTTGGGAGGATGTTTTTTAGATGAGATTAATATTTAAATCAGTAGACTTTGAGTAAAGCAGATTATCCTCTATAATGTGAGTGGGCCTTATTCAATCAGTTGAAGGCTTTCAGAGAGAAGAGACTGACCTTCCTCAAGTAAGAAGGAATTGTTCCAGCACACTGGCTTTGGACTTGAGATACAACATCGACTTCTTCCTTGGGTCTCCGGCCTGTTGGTCCACCCCGTCGGATTTTTGGATTTGCCAGCCTCCATTGTACTGTGAGCTTGTTTTCTCTCTC